>NC_133526.1:162911214-163216589 GCF_048544455.1 Silene latifolia
GGAGCTTGTGCAATCATTTCTACAATGGGTTGTACGACGATCAGAAGGCCATTTTGGATGCTGCAGCCAATGGACGATTCGCTGAAAATTTGGGAGCAACCAAGGGGTGGAAGATCATTGACGATCTAGCTACCCACAAGGCCGAGTATAGGAATTCCAGAGGGAACTAGAGGAGAGCTGCTGAATCTTCCTCTGTCGCTGCGCTTGAGGCTCTTACTGCGAGATTTGACAAGTATGAACTAGGAGGAGCTTCTAAACGTGGGATGTACCATGTGAATGCTGTGTCAGACGGTCCTTTCGTCTGTGAAAGGTATGGAGCTGAGGGACATGTCTCGAAAACTGCCCTAGTCCCTTTGAGTCTTGTGCTGCCTTTCAACACTATAGGCAGACCAACACCTACTATGAGCCGAATACCCATCCAAACTTGAGTTGGAGGAGCCAAAATGTCCTAAACCCAACTCAAGCTCCGCCGCAGCAGCAACCCTATGTGCCCCCTCATCAAAAGCAACAACAATATCAGAAACCTCCCTATGTGCCGCAGCAGCAACAATCGCAGAATTCTGAATTTTCCGAGCTTAAGAACTTGTTGCTAAAGGAGTCCCAAGCAAGAGAGGCCGGGATGAAGCTACTAGAGAGCCAAATTGCTCAATTGGCTAGCAAAAGCAACACTCGAGCTCCCGGACACTTGCCGACCCAAACTGACCAAAAGGAGACCTTAAATTCCATCACTTTGAGGAGCGGTTCCACCCTTGATGGTCTTTCCATGGTCGAGGACGCTGTTGAAAAAGATGAGCCGGAAACAACTCAAAAGAAAGCTTGAACGAATAAATCAAAGAAACAAATAGTCTCACAGGTATATCGATCGATCGATCGATATACCTAGTCGATCGATCAAGCACGGGTTCTGAGAGCTTCGAATCTGTACACAGCGGTCGATCGACTCGGGATAGTGGTCGATCGACCGAGATTACTGCTGATAGCGAGGAATTTCGTCCTTTAATGCCAAATAATCTGCGAGACCACTTGTTTCGGGGTTCGACAGTCCCGAAGACATTAGGACAAGACGCGAATGCTGATGGGTCAGTCCTGGCTCCGAAGTTCGATCCAATGACGGTTAATGGTTCTCATTTGAGACGGTCTGAGGAAGGGTCAAGCTTCAACAAGGAAAAGGTGGTGGACTTTCAGCCTAAGTCCACGGATACCGGCACACGCGATTTAGAGGAGAGGGCTAAGGTACTTCTCACAGCCCCTTACCCGGAGAGGCTAGTGCCGACCAAGGAACAGGTATCTTTCAGCAAATTTGAAAAAGTTATCCGTAGTCTGAATGTACAAGTCCCCTTCCTTGAGTTAATAAACCAAGTACCCGCTTATACTAAATTTATGAAACAACTTTTGTCCAAGAAGCGGTCACTTGAAACAGTGCACACTGTCGCACTTACTAAGGAGTCTTGCTCTTATCTGTCTCACACTGCACCCCTTAAGTTAGAGGACCCGGGCAGTTTTTCTGTTCCTTGCAACATAGGTACCTTCTCAATTGAGAAGGCATTGTGTGATTTAGGGGCTAGTATAAGCGTCATGCCCTTGAGTCTAGCTAGGAAGCTTAAGTTGACCCGGTTTGCTATCACAGACATGACAGTTCAGATGGCTGACCGATCTGCGGTCAAGCCTATAGGAGTCCTAGAGGACATACCCGTCCAAATAGGGAAGTTTTTCTTCCCTGTTGACTTTGTTGTCCTTGACATGCCTGAGGATGCCCATATACCGATCATCCTAGGTAGGCCGTTTCTGCACACTGCTGGTGCAGTTATTGACGTAGGCTCTGGAACTTTGACCTTCAAAGTTGGGAAACATTCTATCATTTTTGCCCAACCTGTTAAAAAGAAGGACCCCATGTGGCCTGTTACTTATAATACGGTCTCTGAAAAGAAATCGTACTTTGTGCTTGCTGAATTGCCTGTCTCTATTACTACTTCTGTGTTAACCCCTCCGCCCCAGATTGGGAGCAAGAAGGAGGAAGAATCTGTTGTTTTAGACATTGCAGGAGCTGGTTTGGGGAAGGATGAGCTGCAGGTCACTCTAGCTGCGACAAAGCCTATCATTCAAAGAGGAGGTCTTGGTTGCCTGAGCTATGGAATTAATGAGATAGTTAATGACGAGCCAGTCAAAGCCATAGAGTCTGATTTGGACTTGGATGAGCCGGCAGAGGTCATTGACTGGGGAGATGATGAGAATACTGATCCGTTGAGCCATACGGACGTGGAAGCTAAGAAGGGTGCAGCTGCTCAGATAAGCACCATTGAGGCTACCTCTAGTAGCCAGGAGCCGACGAAATGGGCCATACCGTGGTCTTTCTTGATCAACTATTAGTTGATCGAGTTCGTTATAAACTTCATTTTATTTGCTTTTGTTAATGACAATTTTTATTGCTTTTGTGTGCGCGAAAACTTCGCATTTTATTTCGCTTGTTTAGGATTCTTAAGTACTTTAGACTTTATTCTGGGTTTTGCGCAATTTTGGGCACGTATTATTGTGCACTTGCAGGTATTTAGAGCTTGTAAGCTCAAATCATTGAGCAATTACGAAGAAATATGAGGTTGCAACAGTGTTTTCAGTCGATCGACTGGTTCCAGTGGTCGATCGACTGATCTGCAGGTTCCAGGCGACACTGTTCATGTTTACCTGGTCGATCGACTGGTTAAGTGGTCGATCGACCACGGCTATTGCTTTTCTTTATTTATTCACGACCTCTCCCCTACTGTGTTTGGTCGATACGCAGACTTAAGGGAGTTTTCTACTCCACTTTACTTTCCGTCCCTTTCCTATAAGAAGGCACTCAAGTGCACTGCCAGCCCTCCCGCATAGCAATTACAGAAGCAGCCTATCCAGGACGAATACATCGAACCCCCAGCAGAAGTGCTGGATCAGATTAACCTGGACAAGCTGCACCCAGAGAGAACCGTGCTCATTGGAGCAGGATGTACAGGAAGCTTACGACAGCAGCTAGTGAAATTTTTACAAGATAACATGGATTGATTTGCATGGTCACACGATGATATGATAGGCATAGATCCATCCATCATAACACACAAGCTTAGCGTGGACCCAAAGTGTAAACCCATCTAGTAGAGAAGGAGAAAGTTTGCAGCAGAGAGAAATAAGGTAATCAACCAGGAAGTAGACAGCCTGCTGGCAGCAAAGAAGATAAGAGAAGTGAAATACCCAGAATGGTTGTCCAATGTAGTGGTGGTGCTTAAAAAGAATGGGAAGTGGAGAGTGTGTGTGGACTTCACTAATCTCAACAAAGCATGTCCTAAAGATCCATTCCCGCTGCCTCATATTGATGCAATGGTGGATGCAACAACTGGACACGAGATGTTAACATTTCTGGATGCATGGAGTGGATACAATCAGTTCAAGATGGATCCTGCAGACCAAGAGAAGACAGCATTTATGTCCGAGAGAGGAATATATTGCTACATCGTCATGCCGTTCGGCCTAAAGAACGCAGGCTCCACATATCAAAGGCTGGTCAACCGCATGTTCAAAGAGCAAATAGGAAGAACCATGGAGGTGTACATTGATGACATGGTGGTGAAATCAGAAAAAGCCAAAGATCATATGCGGCATCTGGCATAAACATTCAGCACCCTCAGGGAATACAAGATGAAATTAAACCCATCTAAATGCACCTTCGGGGTATCTTCTGGCAAGTTCTTAGGCTATATTGTAACTTAGAGAGGAATAGAAGCCAGCATCGAACAGATCAAAGTTGTCTTACAGCTGGAATCACCCGAGAAACCTAAGGATGTTCAAAGACTAGCTGGAAAGGTAGCAGCCCTGAACAGGTTCATTTCAAGATCTTCAGACAAATGCAGGTTATTCTAGGACGTACTAAGGAAAAGCCAGAAGTTTGAATGGACCGCTGAACACGAGCAAGCCTTCAGAGACATGAAGCACTATCTTAGCAGCCCGCCACTGTTGTCAAAGCCAAAGCCAGGAGAACCATTATTCCTATACCTAGCTGTCACAGAAGTAGTAGCGAGTGCTGTCCTGGTCAGAGAGCAAGAAAAGGAGCAGAAGCCAGTAAACTACGTAAGCAAGTCCCTGCTGCCAGCAGAGACCAGGTACACATCTCTTGAAAAGTTAGTATTAGCATTGGTTGTAGCATCTCGCAAACTGCGTCCTTATTTTGAGTCACACATCATACATGTTGTGACAAACTACCCGCTAAAAGCTATCATGAGGAGGCCTGAGCTATCAGGAAGAATGTCTAAATGGTCTGTACACCTCAGTGGATACGACATCCAATACGACCCTAGAACAACAATCAAATCACAGGCACTGGCCGACTTCGTGTCGACTTGATCCAGCCATCCGAGAATCGGCGAATCGAGATCCTCGCTTTAGAAGGAAGCAAGCAGACAGAAATCTGGCAGATGCATATTGACGGAGCCTCGAACCAAAGGGGGGCAGGTGTAGGATTAATTCTACGATCACCACAGGGAGATCTGATAGCGCAAGCTGTAAGATGTGAATTCAAGGCAACCAACAATGAAACAGAATACGAGGCCTTGATATTGGGAATGAAGCTAGCTCTGGGGTCAGGGGTCAGACACATGCTCATATCCAGTGACTTCCTGTTAATAGTCAACCACGTGAATGATGAGTTTATAGCCAGAGATTCGAAGATGATTGCATACCTAAAAGTAGCAAAGGAATTAAAACAAAAATTCGAAACTTGCAAGCTTAAACAGTCCCCGAGATCGAACGTGGAAGCGAGACGCCCTAGCAACCCAGGGCAACATTCAAACCAACAGAGCATCCCGGATTCTAATAGCACATATCTTTGGAACCTTCTATTCGAAGGCGACGGAATAAAAACAGGGGTGAACGGAGGATCCACAAAGCGAAAAGGAAATCAGCGATTCTGAGAGGAAGGTGAGAGCTCTCGGTCAAACAGGCAGACGCCTGACCAGGTAGCCGATCCAGCAGACGACTGGTGCACACCTTACTTAGACTGGTTGCGCCATAACAAGCTACCAGATGATAAGAAAGAAGTAAGAGATTTTAGAATAAAGGCCTCCAGATTCATACTTATTGATGATATATTATTCGAAAAAATCGCTAGCGAGCCCCTACCTACGGTGTCCGGACAAGGAAGAAGCACTGATCGTGTTACATGCTCTCCACAAAGTGGCGAATGTGGAAACCATACGAGCGGAGTCCGTAAATAAAGCACTCGAGACAAGGATATTATTGGCCTTCAATGAAAGCAGATGCGGCAGAGTATGCACGAAAATGTGATGCTGCCGGCTCGGCGCCCATGATCCACCACCAGCAACAGAGCCTCTCGCACCCAATCATCTCTCCTTGGCCATTCATGGCATGGGGCATGGACATAGTAGGCCTCCTACCACGGGCCACAGGAAACAGAACCTGGATGCTAGCAATGACAGATTACTTCTCCAAGTGGATAGAGGCAGAAGCATTCACGGAAGTAAAGGACAAACAAGTCATTTCGTTCATAAAACGAAACATCATTTGCAGATTTGGTATCCCATCAGAAATCATATGTGACAATGGCTCACAATTCATCTCCAACGATACTGAGGGATACTGTGCCAGGTGGAATATCACCTTAAAGAAGTCAGCACCTAGGACTCCAAAGTCCAATGGACAAGCTGAATCCAGCAATAAAATTATTATGGACAATCTGAGAAGGAGGTTACAGGAGTTAGGAGGAAAGTGGGCAGATGAGTTGCCACTAGTGTTATGGTCTGACAGAATGACGCCAAAGATAGCAACAGGTCAAACACCCTTCAGCCTGGTGTTTGGCGCAGAAGCGGTCATTCCATCAGAAGTTCTAGTTCCCACTCATAGGTATGAAAATATGACAAGGGAACTGAACAATGCAGAGATGACCAAAGCCTGGACTTAATTGACGAGCTGCGAGCAAGCACAAAAATCCGTCTGGCTGCCTACAAACAGTCAGCGGCCAGGAGTTACAACAAGAATGTGAAAGTCAGGCTCCTGGAGGTAGGAGACCTGGTTCTCCGAGAGGTGTGTCAAAACACCAAAAATCGAAAAGCAGGCAAATTCGCCTACAAATGGGAAGGACCATACCAGGTAGAAGGAGTTGTTGGCCATGGTGCATACAGACTGATGACTATGGACGGTCAAATCATACAACGCCCATGGAACATACTTCACCTGAAGAGATATTTCTTTTAATAATAAGTAGACTCTAGCTTTCAGAATAATGTACTATGAGAAGCCAAATCATTTTTAAAGATAAAATAAAAATCCGGTAGTAGGCATATTGCGAGTTTCACTCTTATTTCTGGTATCTTTAAGTTATTTTTAAACTTTAAACTGCTATTGGATGGTGTGGTCTGGCAGCGTCCTGGGACCACAATTGCTCTGGTACCCCATGAGATGGCGACAGGTACTTCACATCATTTTGATAGATTTTCTTATTTTCAGGCTTCTCTAAATACATCACTTTGAATTCTGGTCTCTATGGTACTTTGAAAGGATGTCTAGCAGGACTGTCAACTGTCAACGCGGGGTGACAAGGCACACGACACTCCAACATGCCCAACCTATTTTCTCCACAAGGAGCACCCTCACCAGGCGGACTGTGGAACATACGAAAGGGAGCCTGGCTGACAGCTGAATATGCTTATCCAACTACCCTTGATACCACCCCTTGGACGTAGCTCGCACTAATCGCAATTAATCTGGGCCCCAGCATGCATGCAAAAACGAACATGGAACGTAGGGATATCTGCGCTACCAGAATCCTGCAGCTTCTCCATTTGGTCCTAGAATGACGATAAACTTGCCTCAATGACGCCCCTGCTGGCATAAAACGAGATGAACACACCTTGCGTTATGAACAAGGTTAAGTAGTCCAAAAACTGCGGCAGACGCCTAAATCGACCATCCGGGCGACACGGCGGCTAACTAGCTTGGTCTCGAGTCGGTCTTTTTCAGGTGACCAGCCGGTCTAAATCAGCCTCCAAGGTTGACACGGCCACTCCTCCTTACATTACGGATACGCCTAAATCGCCATCGGTGACACGGCTAGCCGAGTCGAACGTTATCCTTTTCAGGGTGACAAGACTCGCCTAAATCAGTCAAGCAGACTGACACGGCATAAACTTCCTAAAAACAGGGAAGATAAACAACAAACACACGATATGTAAGCTAAAACCTTGCCAAACTATGACAAGGGGCATTTCAGAATATGGCCAAAAATACGGCCCCAAGTTTAACCGCCACCCTGGCGGAGCAAACACAAAGACAAGTTTAAAACTTACAAAGTCTGCCACCTCTAGGCTAGATTGCCAAAGAGTTCATCAAAACATAAAAACTTAATTATCGGTCACATTAATGACCTCCACCTCTGGCATCTCCTCTGCCTGCTGACCTCTCATTTCAGTCTTCGCTTGGCTGAGCATCCTCGGCCGCCATAGCTCCCGAGCTCCGTCGGCGAGATCATCTGGGACATTCCAAAGACCACCCCCAAAGAAGATGCTCGGCCAACGCAGAGAATTCACCTCACCAACTTCGGGCATCGCACGCTCGGATCGGGTTGGGTGGGGTAGAGCATCTCGAGCGCTTCTCCTCTTCCTCTATGGCCTCTTTGGGTGGGAGCCTCCTCAAGGGCAGCACGCATCCCGCTGATCTTTCCCCGCCAGGTGGCATAGGCAACAACATTGGTGGCCAGGGAGATCAGCTCACTGATCTTCTCCTCAGACTGCTTTAGAGAGTCAGAAAAAGTGCTGCATACCGCCTGAGTACGCGCCAGCTGATCAGCCCCCTCTTTCAGCTTCTTCTTGGTGACAGCAAGCTCAGTCTTCAGCTTCACCACACGCTCCTTCAGATCGATCCGCTGCTGTGCCAAATCAGCAACAGACTCCTTAAGCTCCTGGTTCTTTGCACTGGTAGCACGGCTGGTCGTCTGCACTATGTTGATAATCTTCCTATTGTAGAGTGCAGACTGGAGGGTCTGGGGCAGAGCAAATCAAGAGTCAGCAAGGAAGTCAGGAGGCAGAATCCAAGCAAACAGACAGACATGCAGGAAGAAAGTGAAGGATATTTACCATGAAGGCGTTGTGCACGTCATTTTCAGCCATCTCCTCTGGGGTGAACTCCGAAAACGTTTCCTCAACAGGAGGAAAGAGCAGCTGATCAATCTCCGGCCAGTAGGGCACCTTGTCCACATTCCCAAAGCCCTCTGGGAAGTGAGCGATAATGCCTCCGCTGGATGAAGCCCGAGGACTGGCAGGAGGAGTATGCGGATGGCGAGATAACGGGTTAACCTCCAGGGGTTCACGAGCAGCAGAACCAGAAACTGCAGGAGGAGTCTAAAAAGAGGCAGCAGGAGCACTCCTCTTGGACGCAGAGGCCACATCAGGGCTGGCAGAGGGTCTCTTTCTTTTAGCACTTTGGAGGATGAGTTCCAATGGATCAACTTTTGAACCTGCAAGCATACATAGTCTCAGACGACAGAACGCTCAAACGTCAGCAGAAACAGCATGCGAATAAGAATGTTTGCAGAAGTCTTACCAGAAGACATACTGTGAGCGGATTGGGGAGGATTGGAGGAGCAAGCAGGGGAAAAACCAGGAAGCAGGTCTGGGAACTTTCTCTCAGACTGAGAAATGCTGAACAGCTTGCTGCAGGCAGGGATCTTGGCACCGATACGGGTGAGGTCACAGGGGCCTGCACGAAGGCGATGAAGTAAGCTAGTAAGCAGCGAGATAAAACAAATCAGGTAACAGGAAGGCTACTTACTCGAAGTCAGAACCCATTTCTCGAAAATATAATAATCAGGAGGCTGGATAGAGTCCTTCCTCACGTAGAAGAATTCCTCAAACCATTTCTCATCACGGGATTTTGACACGTGTCTGAAGGGAGCCTCTCCATGGCCCCGGAATGAGAACTGACCCCTGCCCAGGGATCTGATGTTGTACATGTGGGCCAGGTCGCCCAGAGTGACGGATTTACCAGTACTCTGACCAGCGGCCAGAGAATAGAGAAGAACTCTCCATATGGCAGCAAAAGTTTGTGCCATGGCGAAATTGTTGGTGAAGATGAAATCTTGGACGAGTTTAGGGAAAGGAAAACGAAGGCCATATTTAAACGGGTATAGGTAGAAACAGACCCACCCTGGACGAAGGGCGTCCGGTTTTTGTCCCGGTTCAAGGATGGCGATATCCACCCCATCACCAAGACCCAGCAGATTCTTGATCATATGAATGTCGGCCCGAGTTAGGGCAGAGTCACAATCATGTGGGTGTTTAAAGAGTCCCCGAGAAGGGAAAGTGGGGTCAAGATTACGGTCGGAGGGTGTAGGGGTTGACGAGGATTGTCGAGTTTTACCCATGGTGGAGAGAGAAAATGAAGATTAAAAGAAGAAGAGAAGATGGATTACCTGGTGATGGAGACGGGGAAGGGAAACAGTGAAGCCGGCAAGGAATAAAGGGGAAGGAAGATTGAGGGTTTTAGAGAGAAGAGTTTTAGGGAGAAGTTAGGGAGATCGGGGAGAATTGGCAAGGGAGTCCGGGTTTGGAAAGAAGTCCTTATGGAAATAATATTCCCTTTCCATATTCGAGATAGGACATATCTAGGGTTCTTACCCTATAAATAGCCAAGGAAGCAAATCAAAGAAGACATTCAACACAACATATTCAACACATCCGAATTCATTCATACAACAACATCCAAGATCACACCTCGGCAAATAATATACGCTCATTCTAGATCTTGCAGGCCTGACATCTAGGGCCAGCAGGATTAGCTATGCATCATAATTGTAATCATCCTCCAATTTTTATAGTGCAATATTTGGCAGGGTACCGTCCCTCCCGCGGTTGTTCCCACATTGGGTTTTCCGCGTCACCAAAATCTTACGTGTCAATTTACTTTACGCACTTTATTTTCCTATTTACTTAACGACGTACGAACAGACATACATCCAACCAACGAATATAGACTACATTGACCCTGATTAATTTATTTGGGTAAAAATACCTAAACATCCACCTAGACAACCTTCCGTTTAGTACGGGTTTTTCGAAGATATATTTGACCGGGTCCATCTTGGAGTAGATGTGGACCGTGTAGCTGAGCATGTAATTTCGCAACTTCTTTGTTGACCATACTAGGGCAAGGCATGTCTTTTCCAGCTGGGTGTACCTTTTTCTCGTAATCGATGAACTTTTTGCTGATGTAGTAGATGGCTCGTTCTTCGCCGTCGACTGTTTGTGCTAGCATAGCTCCCATGGTTGTGTCTGTAACAGTCAGGTATAGGGATAAAGGGATCCCCGGTTGAGGTGGCATGAGGACAGGAGGTTTGGATAGGATTTCCTTTATCCTGTCGAAGGCCTTTGGATAGTCGTCGTCCCAATCGGTGTGATCGGAGGCGCAAAGTTTCTTGAATATTGGTTCACAAATCATGGTGAGCTTGGCAATGAAGCGGCTGATGTATTGGACCTGATCGAGAAATCCCCGAATCTCCTTCTCGTTCCTAGGCCGAGGCATTTGCTGAAGGGCTTTGATTTTGGTTGAATCAATCTCAATGCCTCTTTTGCTGACGACATGTCCCAAGAGTTTTCCGGAGGTGACCCCGAATGCACACTTCTGAGGATTTAGTCTCATGTTATATTTCCGCAGACGAGCGAAGAATTTTCGAAGGGCGTTGATGTGGTCGTCCCTTTCTCTCGATTTGACGATCATGTCATCGACATACACCTCTACCTCCTTGTGCATCATATCATGTAGGAGAGTGGTAGCGGTTCTTTGATAGGTATCCCCGGCGTTGATGAGGCCGAAGGGCATGACCGTGTAGCAATATGTACCCCACTGTGTAGTGAATGCAGTCTTGTGCATGTCTTCCTCAGCCATTTTATTCTGGTTGTACCCAGCATACCCGTCCATGAATGATATGAGAGCATGTTCGGCAGTATTGTCCACCAGAATGTCAACATCTGGCAAAGGGAAGTCGTCCTTTGGACTCGCCTTGTTTAGATCCCTGAAGTCGACGCAAACCCGAATTCTCCCGTCTTTCTTGATGCAGGCACAATGTTGGCCACCCAGTCAGAGTATTCAGATACTTTGATGAAACCAGCCTTGAATTGTTTATCCACTTCTTCCTTGATTTTCAGGGCCCATTCAGGACGCATCCGGCGTTGCTTCTGCTTCACGGGTTTAGCTCCGAGCTTAATGGGTATCCGATGCTCTGAAATTTCCCTGTCAATCCCAGGCATGTCTCTGTAGGACCAGGCGAATACATCCTTGTATTCGTGGAGGAGGTCAATGAACTGTTGTCTTTCCGAGGGGTCCAGAGTTGTCCATATCCTAAGTTCTTGAGGTGTGTTGTCGGTTCCTACGTTAATAGGTTCGGTATCCTCAATGACAGGGGTTCTGGTTTCCCGTTTGTCATGTTCTTTGGCTAAGTGAGGCGGGTAGTCACTCAAGTCAAATTCCTCAGTCATTCAGAATTGCATTGCAGTTAAATTGAGACGAGTCATAAGCAAACTTAGCGTTCATTAAGTTGACACGAGTGAAAAGCTCGGAGAGGACAGACATCTCGTGGTCAGTCAGAGGCGACACAGTAGAGGAGGTGGCCCCTGGAACAGGCTCCAGGTTGTCACCTTTCATAGGAGTGGGGGTGACCCTAGTAGACTCAGCCTCTGAATCAGCCACGACCTTGTGATAAAATAGTGGGAAGGGGACCTTGACTGGGACATCAGGAGTGTTAGGAGATATGACAAACTCTGACTCCGACTCAGACTCAGATTCAGATTCTTCTCCACTTCCCTCGTTGAACATAGGGCCTTCTCCAGTTGTGATCTTGAGAATGCGGCCTCGGCGATCGGTCCACTTGACGGTCTTCCTCCAGCCTTGTGTAGCTTTCTCCGGGTAAGTGTCGGATATCAAGGCGGTTGGGTCAAATTGATTGTCCTTCAGGGTGATGTTGATAATGTCCTCATAGTCGAGGTGCTTGATGTTATCTTCTCCAAAGAGGAGAGTGATAGCTTGTTCATCGAGGCAGGACGGCGGCTTAGACTCGGTTGATGCAGCTTCGGTGTTGTCGGGGATGAAGTAGCAGTCCTGGAAGACTTCCACACCCGGGTATCTGGCCTTGGCCACAGAGTCATAGATCGGCTCCGGAAAGCCATGGTAGAGCTCTGATTCTCCCTCGGGGACAAAGTATCCGTTGAGGGTCAGATGATAGGGACGGAGGATAACTCCGTGCTTCTTGCGTTTTCGAACTAGGAGGTTCATCTCCTGGATATCTTCATCGGTAGGCTCATATCCCAGTCCGAAGGGAATGTTGGGGACCTTAGCCTGTTTTAAGGGAGGTAAAGTGCTCTTCAGTGGATTGAGGGGCAAACCCGAGAAGTAACCCCGGCGCATCATGATGCGGTTGACTGTGAGGTTGGCAAACGGGTCGCAATCAAAGGGTGTTGATTCATCAGTTATGGCATTCACAGCTTGGAATCCCCACATTTCATTATCATCTTCCTCAATGGTCTGGGAGGCTATTCCCTTTCTCATGACAACTTTGATCGGGGAAGCAGGAATTGTGATTGTTTTCCCGTTGAAGGGGACCCTGATCTTCTGGTGGAGAGTTCAGGTAACTCCCTTGACGGCATGAATCCAGGGACGTCCCAGGAGCATATTGAAGGAGGTGTCGATGTCGACCACCTGAAAACTGGTTTGCCTTTCCAGTGGTCCGGTTGCGACAGTTAGAGTGATAAGCCCTGCGACCTTGTGACGAGTGCCGTCGTAGGCGCGTACTCCTTGATTTGTTGGGACCAAATCAGCTTCTTTAATACCCAGCTTGTGAGCGGTCTTGAGGGGAATGACATTTACCGCGGATCCGTCATCTACAAGGACCATGGGCACATTCTTCCTCAGACATTGTACGGTAATGTACAGGGAAAGGTTGTGAATTGCTCCGAAGAGAGGGATATCTTCGTCAGAGAAGACGACTGGGTTGTTCAAGTCAGCGGCGTCCCTCGTCATATGTGCCACTATTTCTTCAGGGGAAGAGCTGGAGGGCACAGTTAATTTTCCCAAAGCCTGTAGCAAAGCCTGTCGATGCTCAAAGGATGTCGCGATCAGTTGCCAGATCGAGATCTCGGCTTTTGCCTTCTGAAGCTGCTTGAGGATCGAATTCTCAGGAGCTCTTGGTTGAGTGTCTTCTTCCGGGACGACTTGGTCGTTTGTTGTCGGAGCGACCGTTGAATTGTTCGGGTTTTGATAGGGGCGTCCAGACCGGGTAAGGTGACCGATCTCTTTCGCCCGTTTCTCTCCAGATGCCATTGATTTCAGGATCTCGAAGGCATCTTGGAGGGGTATTCCTTGGTAGTATACAAAATGTATAAAATGTATAAAATGTATAAAATAAGGATCTTTTTTTCGGTTTTTCTACTTACCAAAAATAAGGAGATTAAATCTTCTTATTTTGGTAGTATACAAAATGTATAAAATGTATTATTTATAAATTGTCATTTATACCATTCCGTATTAATAAGTCTACACACAACAGCTTGCAGTGGATTTATTAATGTCGGTCTGTGACAATATCGTATAATATATACTTTAACTTGCTAATTAAATATAACCGATTACATTAATTTTCGAATTAACATATTAATTCGTCCAAGCTAACATTATATACATTAATTAAATATAACTTATTATATTTCAATTTACGAATTGACAGTTAATTTGTCTCAGCTAATATTATTTAATCGGCATTAAATAATCTTCTCATCAACACGTTGACTATCTGTTTAGTCAATTATTTGGACTAACCTTTTAGTCAGGCATCAATGTGATTATATTTTCATACAATCACATCTCTCAAACACATCCTTTAGGTGTGACTTTTAGGGACCAGTTGATCACCGCCATCAGTATGATAATAACGTCAAACTTTCTAGCAAGCCAACCGTTATTAGGTAATCGTTAATCAACTGATAAAATACGAAGTATACCCTTGTGAACCTATAAGAGATTTATAAATGTTATCACACTAATTTGTGGAGGACACAAGCTCCAACAAGTTTTTGTGAGGGATATTTTTGTGAGGGTAATTTTTGTGAGGGTAATTTTTGTGAGGTTGATTATTGTGAGGGTGATTATTGTGAGGGTAATTATTGTGAGGTGCATGCCAGAATGGTCGCGGGAGCAATCTGTCCTGGTGAGGTAGTTTTGGGTGCTCGGGGGACTCTCCCTCGGGCGTGGTGGTGGAGGATTGAAGATAAGTCGGTGGTAGGCATTGTCAAGTCGGGTGATCCTCTCGGAGAGGCTGGCTATGGCTTCTTCAACTTGTTGGAACATGGCAAGCATAGTTGCGGCACTGAACACAAATACCCCGTCCGAGGCATCCTTCTCCAAGGCATTCACCTCGTCATCAATTGGCAGGATGAGGTAAGAGCAGTCTAGAGTTGGTTCATCTTTGGAGATAGCGTGGATTCCGAGAGGATTTGTTTTGTTGTTTGGTGGGAGTAAAGGCAAATCCCCTTTCTCGATCATTTCTTGGATGATGTGTTTGAGTTTGAAGTAGGTTTCTGTATCATGCCCTTTCCCTTGATGGTACTGACAGTAGGCATTGGGGTTCCAGAAGCGGGATTTCTTAGCATCGGTCGGATCCGGGGTGGGTCCAATTGGTATTAACTTTCCCTGGTCCATGAGCCTCTTCAGGGCACTTGCATAAGTTGACCCTATATTAGTGAACACTCTCTGGGGGCGCTCAGCTCTCTTAGCAGATGGTTCAACGAGGTTGACCTCATCAATTTTGTTTGTTTAGCTGTAAGGGCGAGACCCGGTTGAGGTGGATCCTTGGTAGCCTCTGCCGGTGGTCTTGGCCAAGACACCCTTCCGGAGGTCATCTTCAATGCGTGTCCCCAGAATTTGCAGATCCTGGAAGGTCTTAATATTTTGATACCTCAGTAGATTGGCATACACTGGGCGGAGATTGTTGACGAACTTTTCCACCAAAGTTGATTCACTCGGCTTGCTGACCAACTGAGTACTTACCTTCCTCCAACGGGTTAAGAACTCGGTGAATCCCTCCATGTCGTTCTGGGTTAGGACCTCAAGGGTACGGGTATTGGCTTGGATTTCAACATTATCAGCGTATTGTTTGGCGAATTCAACTGCGACTTCATCCCAAGTAGTAAGGTTCTTCGGATCAAGGGAGTAGTACCACTGACGAGGGATCGGTTCCAAAGAGGACGGAAAGATCCGGGTGAAGAGCTCCTGTTTGACCCCTTTAATGGCCATGTAGTCTTTGAAGGCACGGATATGATTGAGCGGGTACTCCACTCCTTTGAACTTAGGTACATCAGTTAGGGTAAAGTTGTCGGGTAATTGATCCCCAACAGGTTCGAACCTTCGGTTGTTCTCAAGATGGATATTGTTACCCCGGGCTAGGAGTTGTTCTTCCAAGAGTTTGAGCCTTTTATCAGTTTCAGTCAAAGGTGGAGTATTATGTTCTCCAGCTTCTTTGTTTTCTAGAGTGTCGATACTGGTCTCGACACGATCTAGAGTGACCTTAAGAGCGGTGAGCAGGCTGGCTAGCTGAGCAGTCGTGACATCTCTGTTGTTATCATTGTTGTTGGACGAAGCTGAAGACGGGGCCATGGTTCTGAGGCAGAAAAACAGCTCACATTACAACTCAATCCGACACGGTTCAAAGGCTGAACGCAGACAACACAAAGGATGAGACAAAGATCAGACTCAACAAGATGATGGTGACCGTGTATGTTTCCTCGGTGCTGACTCGATTTATGACATGACGGTGTTGACCGAGCTTTTGACACGTGTCCAATGTAGCGGCGTGATGCCATCAGACGAGTCTCGTGGTGAGACGACTCATAAGTAAAGACCCATAAGTACGTTTGCTTCGACTCGATAGACACGAGGCGGAATTGGAATGGTGGACTGAAGTTTTCGAAAATAGAAATTTTCAGAAAGATTCATTTGTCGCTTTATGGACGGCTTCCGAAGATAGAGATCTCCGCAAGTCGGTCAGTTGAAAGGGTTGTTTTAAGTTTATTTGCAAAAGACGGTTTAAGTTTGAATCGGCTCAAAAAACAATGTATTGTCTCCCAAGACGGTTTTTAAAATTCAAAATTGTATGTTTTGAAAATCGAGTTTGAAATGTTTGAAGAGGTCTCGGGGACGGTGCATGGTCCTCAGGATCTCGAAAGTGTCTCGAGAAAAGGGTGTGTGTTTTTTCTCGGGTTTTGAAAGAGCCATTGTCGGCGCGAAACGGGTTAAAATCCGTGTCTAGACGCGGCGATTATAACGGCGTAAAAGGGTGATTTGAAATGGTTGTAAAGAACCGAGTTTGAAAATCGTTATTATGATGGCCTAGAAAGGCGTGTTGAAATGGTTATAAAAACCGGGTTTGAAAATCGTCATAACGACGGCCTAAAAAGGCGTGTTGAAATGGTTTACAAAAAACCGGGTTTGAAAATCGTCATTACAACGGCCTAGAAAGGCGTGTTAAAGTGGTTATAAAAACCGGGTTTGAAAATCGCCATTACAACGGCCTAGAAAGGCGTGTTGAAATGGTTATAAAACCGGGTTTGAAAATCGTCATTACGACGGCCTAGAAAGGGTTTGCAACGGTCAGTGAAAGACCGAGGTTTGAAATGGCCCTTATAACGGCGCAAAAAAGGTGATTTTGGATGTTTGAAAATGACACGGAAGGACTTATGATCAAGTAGCACATAAGCACTCACAGTTCATTATATTATGCATTATGCTGACACGGGTTTTGGCTTAGAAGGGTGGGTTACACACCAAGCAATCAAACCCCGATTTGTGAGAGGGATACCAATCCAAACAAAATGTGTAAGGAGGGTGCCCTAGCCTCGTGCTCGAAAGTGATGAAAGCTCTTTGACGAAACAGAAATGTGTGACGTCAATGGTATGCTTGACTCAATCGGGATTCGAAACGCGGGGATGAAAAAACTCACGCCGACGAGATGAGCCAATTGGTCGATAAAGGTTAGGTTGTGGGCCCAGACAAGGAACCCGACCGTGACCGTAATATCAATTAATGCATTCCAACCAAGACCTCGTTCGAGTCTCACCATCTAGGGATCACAAAGACGTAAGTGTCCTAGTTTTCTCTAGCGGAGTTGCCAATCTGTGGACATGGCCCACCAGCAAGCCCAGCCGATCTGTGGACATACAGCGGTCTTTTGAAAGCCACGCTCGGCGGCGTAAAAATGCTTTCGACCGGATAGTTTTAGATCGGTTGGTTTCGTCTCGGTAAAGGTCTCGAAACGATTAGAGATGTTCGGAGTCGCCACCAAGCATTTGTGGGATGCTTGGAACCCGTTCGAATCCACTTTATACCTCGGTCAAACGAAGCACAAAGCAGTGTTTGACATAGGTACTAAAGATAAGGAATCGTCCCTCTTTAGCATCCTATCTCTAGAATGACTCTCGTACGCCCTGGATAAGGTCGTCCACTATCCAAAGTTTCGGAGTAAGAGGTGAAGGTACGTATTAGGAAGCCCTTTAATCAGACAACCAATCCCGCCCGCGGTAGCGGCCTCTACTGATCGA
Source organism: Silene latifolia (assembly GCF_048544455.1). Taxonomy (NCBI): domain Eukaryota; kingdom Viridiplantae; phylum Streptophyta; class Magnoliopsida; order Caryophyllales; family Caryophyllaceae; genus Silene; species Silene latifolia. The sequence goes on from NC_133526.1 coordinate 162,928,825, forward strand.
TTTTGGTTGGTTGAATGAAAAAGTTGATAAAACGGTTTAAATGCATGAATGCGCATCCAATAATTTAAACCTAACATGTGAGAGCTTTCTAAGTCGGTTGATTTAATCCAAGTATCAAGTATAAGATGTCGAGTTGGATTAATGGTTGATTTGCATGCAACACGGAAATTAAACATCCATTTACCGTATTAGGTTTATGGTGCATAACGTGATCCATTCGTCTTAGTAAAGCATTTTGCAAACATGATTTTCAAATGTGCAAATAGTCATCTGATCCGTCCTATATCCGGGCTAACCGGAGTCGGGATCGTTCTAGACTAATGCTGGAAAGGGAACATGCCCGGTGCCAGGCGGCCATATGAGGCGCGAGCATGCCGGCGATGTAAGGGAGCCTCCCCTGGTTTTGGAAATAAGAAAAAAAGGGGCCTGTTTTAGGCGCGGGTCAACCAACGGTTATATGCCGTGTTCTGACCATTTGGAAAACGTTTATAAAACGTATTGAAAAATGGGTATTTGACCCGATTTGGTTTGAAAGGGTCGTTTAGACCGCATTTGTTGATTTGAGGAACGAGACTCGAATAATCATCGTTATTTTGATGATATTCGGTGTCGGGTTCGACTTAACAAGCTTGACATGAATAGTTTTGAAAATAATTATGAACTAATTGTTTTAAGTTCTTTGAATGTGATTAGTCGTTACTCATCATCGTACCCGGGTTAAAATCCGGCATGGTATGTAGAACCAAGGATGACTTTGTGTTGGTGACTAATATGCTTGTTTTGAAAATATAAAGAAATGATGAAAGGCTTTAAAATACCTCCCAAAATGTAAAGAAATGAAATAAAAGGCTTTAAATACCTTTTAAATGTTATTAACCAAATATTATCACCGAAACACGGATTTAACCGTCATGGTATGAGGAACCAAGGGTGAAAAATGTTTATGGTTAAAAACAAATAAAATAAAATTAAAAAAGGTTTGAAAATATTTGAAATGGTAAAAACCGATTACAAATATGAAAATGGATTAAAGGGGAAAGACGAGAACGAACACGGTTGAGTTCTGACCTGGGCACCCCATTGAGGCGCGAGCCTATGTGCACAATAAGGGGCTTCTGCCTCAGGCCAAAACTCAGTTTTGGCTCATTTATCCCATGTTTTGGATCGTGTTATGCATGTTTTAGCGTTATAGTCATAAAAAAAATGAAGACATGATAAAAGAATGATTTTTACACACTCATACTTACATGTTTGGTTATGGCGAGAAACCGACGTAAGTGTAACAACTCGTTTGGTCGGAAAAAGACTCGGTTTAAAACCGTTTTGGTACGTAAAAAGAGTGTTTTATTAAGACTAGTGACGGTGTAGTGGTCGAAGTGGTCGGTCAAGTGATTTAATTTACGATGACGGTACCAAATAATGTGTAAGGCTTGTATTTACGATCGGTAGGTCGTAAATACGCGTCAGATTGTGACTTAAGAAGTCGAGTCGAGAATTTTAAGGGAGAAAAGAGGGGGCGGACACTCGCGTAAATTCTCAAATGGGGGTATTTGAGGGGTATTTATAGGAAAATGAGTGGTTGTGTGAGTTTTGAGCGACGTGGCCATACAACCTCACATCTCGATCAGACACAATGTCCTTTGGCACTCCATGTAACCTCACTACATTCTTCCTGTAGCCATTTTCCAACTACACCTTACTCTATGTATCTTTCATGGGAATAAAATGAGCTGACTTGGTCAAATTATCAACGATCACCCATATCATGTTATTACCTTGCCGACTCCTCGGTAAACCCACGATGAAATCCATGGATAGAGATTCTCATTTCCACTCAGGTGCCTCAAGTAACTGAATCTTACATTGCGGTCTTCGCTAATCCCCTTTGAGTTTCTGGAAATCAAACATCTAGCCACAAACTCAGTTGTCTCCCTCTTCATCCTAGACCACCAAGACGTGTTCTTAAGATCCCTGTAAAGCTTGTCACCACATGGATGCACTGAATACGGTGTGCAATGAGCTTCTATCCTTATCATCTTTTTCAACTCCTCATCCTTAGGTACACACCATCTCCCATCAAACTGAACACTCCCATCAGAATGAATAGAGAACCGAGACAGTGTCCCTTTCTCTACTCCAGCTTGCCAGTCCTGAATCTTGGGATCAATAGTCTATTTCCTCTGAATATCATTGTAAAGATCCGGTTGCACTGTCAAATCACCTATAGCATCCCCTTACTGGAGCACATGTATCGCCATCTTGGTTACTCCATCTTTCAGCCTCATCAGTGACATAGATGTGCATAGAGACTGCACACTCTTCCTGCTCAACGCACCGGCCACCACATTAGCCTTCCCTTCATGATATATGATATCCATGTCGTAGTCTCCTATGAGCTCCATCCACCTCCTATGTCTCATGTTCAACTCCTTTTGAGTAATGATGTACTTTAAACTCTTATGATCAAAAAACACCTTAAAGGTCGCCCCATATAGATAGTGTCTCCAAATCTTGAGAGCAAACACAACTTCACCCAACTCTACATCATCTGTCGGATAGTTCTCCTTATAAGACTTCAATTGCCTAGAAGCATAGGCGATGACTTTCCCGTTTTGCTTCAACACACAACCCAACCCGTTCTTCGAAGCATCTTTATACACCTCGAAGTTCCCACTCCCTTCAGGTAAAGGTAAGATTGGAGCTGTGGTCAAACGCTCCTTTAATGTTTGGAACGCCATCTCACAACTTTCATCCCAACGAAACATGTTCTCTTTCCTTATCAACGCTGTCATAGGTCTGGCAATCTTGGAAAACACTTTCACGAACCGCCGATAGTACTCTGCCAAACCCAAGAAACTTCCGATCTCGGCCACCACATTCTTTGGTTCCTCCCAGTTAGACATCGCCTCAATCTTGCAAGGATCCATAGCTACACCCTCTTTAGAGATCACATGGCCCAGAAAAGCCACTTTCTCTAACCAGAATTCACAGTTAGAAAACTTAGTATACAATTGGTTGTCACGTAAAGTTTATAACACCAATCGTAAGTGCTCCTCATACTCCTCCTTAGTCTTGAAATAGACTAAGATGTCATCTATAAACACCACCGCAAACTGGTCCAAGTATTGGCTGAAGACCATGTTCATCAGATCCATAAACACTGCTGGCGCATTAGTCAACCCAAACGGCATCAGCACATACTCATAGTGACCATACCTCGATCGAAAAGCTGTATTTCGTATCATCCCGAATTCTCACCCGATGGTATCCCGACCTTACATCAATCTTCAAAAAGACACCCGCTCCACTATATTCGTCAAAAAGATCATTTATCCTTTGTAAAGGATACCTGTTCTTCACTGTAATATGGTTCAGCTCTCTATAGTTTATACATAACCTTAAACTCCCATCTTTCTTCTTCAGAAACAAGACTGGTGCACCTCAAGGCGATACACTAGGCCTAGTGTATCCCTTGTCCACTAAATCATTCAACTGTTTCTTCAACTCCTATAACTTCTTAGGACCCATACGGTACGGGGCCTTAGAGATCGGTCACGTCCCTGGTTTCAAATCCACACTGAAATTGATCTCTCTCTTCGGTGATAAACCCAGTATCTCATCTGGAAAAACATCTGGAAACTCCCCCACCACTGGTATCTCCTATGCTGTCGGTTCCACCATACTAGTATCTTTCACATGGCATAGGATCAAAGGACACCCCTTCCTCAAGTAAGACTTTAATGTCACCGCTGGAATCACTTTGACTTTGGTTTTGATAACAACCCACGATAAGACATACTAGCCCCCTTAGGATCTCTCAAAGAAACTTTCTTTTGGTGACAGTCTATTCTAGCCTTATACTTACCCAACCAGTCCATCCTGACTATCATCTCAAAACCATCCATAGAAAACTCCAACAAGTCAACTAGAAGATCAACTTGCCCAATAACCATGGATACCCCTCTATACAGCTTCCCATAAGACACTGACTCCCCAGACGGTATAAAAACCTCATCTTTTACAAACTCAAACTCTCTCAAACCTATAGACCTAGCATGACTCGATGATACAAACAAGTGTGACGCCCCCGAATCAAACAAAACAATGGTAGAAACTTTGTTAATAAGAAAAGTACCGGTGATCACGTGTGTAATACTACGGTTTTCTGTACTGTTGGGTACTCTATCGAGTAAGGCTTACTCGATCTAGTAAGTGAGTTTTGGTTTTAAAATAGTGTACTGTCTGATAGGTACTCAATCGAGTAGGGGTCACTCGATCGGGTAGGGGGCACTCGATCGACGGGTTTTGATAGCAACGTGAGAATGATATAAAAACTTAATCCGTCGGTTCTTTTCACTTTTTACCCTACTTTAACTTTCACAAAGATTAAAACAAAGTACGTTGCTTCTCATCTCTCTCATTGCTATCAAATCCCAAGGCTTGTGTCGTCGAAATTCTGAGTTCTTTACGTCGTTGAGATCGTCACATTGTGGGTAAGATCCTAGTATAGGTTTTATGTTGTTTCATTGATTTTGATTGAAATCCTAATTGGGTATTTTGGGGGTTTTGGGAGTATTGTGATTGTTAGATGGTAATTGTATGATTTTGTGATTGATAGGAGGTGATTTCATAAAGGAACGTTTCTGATTCGCTGATTGTGACGATATTGGTGATTGCTTTTCCAGGTAGGGTTTCCCTACTCGATTAATGGTTATGTTGTATTAGATGGTTGGTTGATTGTTGATGGTTGTTAATGTTGTTGATCTATATCGTATTGAATTGGTAATTGTTGATATTGTAGCTGGTTGTGTTGTTTGTCTGTGGTTCGCGAGGTGCGCCCTCGGCTGAGTGGAGTCACTAGCGGGAGTGGCTTCACGCCCTTGATTTGCCCCTTGTGGAACCGACCACAAGAGGGGATGTGCACATTAATGAACATTGGTTTACGCTCAGTATTGATAAGCGGGGCTTAGGTGGGAACGGCTGCGGTCCCCCGCTGGCGGTGTGGATTTCTAGTTGCAGCCATAATCTGCCAGGACTAGACCTTCAGGCTAGTCAGGTGATTGGTGTTGTGACAGAGTTATATGATTGTATGTATTATTGATATTGCTTATCTTATATTGTGTAATCAGTAACTGACTCCGTTTAATTGCTTTAAAAACTCTGGTGATTCATTTGGGGATGGTGAGCAGTTATTGAGCAGGTATGAGATGGTTGTGCGAGGGATAGCTGGGATTGAGTCACCACGTGTCACTTAGAGTCTTCCGCTGTGTTGTTGAACTTTATATTTGTTTTAGTTGATTTTTGAATTTAGGGAACAGTTGTATTTTCATTTGACAGTTTTGGTTTTGGTTATGTATCGCACTAAACTTATTTAATAAAGTACGTTCTTTTATGGTCCTTTTGATATACATCACCTCAGGTAACCGAGATGGTAGCACTTACATGCATTAGGTGGTCTTGGTAAGGCACCTTGGTGTATGGGGGTGTTACAAAGTGGTATCAGAGCGACGATTTTGGAACCTGTAACTAATGAACCTAATGAACCTAGGGAGTCAAACTAAAATGAACACGGGTAGGACTTGTTAGGAGCTAATGCAAAGATTTGGGAGACGTCCTAAAGTCGCTAACTCACCCTACAACTTTAAACCGGTAACATGGGGTGTCATGGGATCGCTCTGTGTTTACTAGTGTTTAATTGAATATGTTAGATGATATGTTGTATAGAAATGTTGGAAAATGATTGTGGTGGAATGGGGAATGTGGTGGAAGAAGATGAAATGGATATATATGATAAAGTGTTGTGAATAAGCATGTTGCATAATAGTTAGTTTATAATGTGGCATTATAGTAACATGTGAATAGGATGTTTACGTTTGATGTATACGTATACATATATTTTTGTTGCGAAAAGTTAGTAAGTTAAAGTATGCGGGTAGCTAAAGAAGTCGGCATGACTCGATCGAGTGGGGGATACTCGATCAAATAGGGCGGACTCGATCGAGTGGGCTGAGCTCAATCAAGTGGGTATCTGGCAACTTTGGGCAGTAGCTGCTGTTTTGGGGAACTTGATCGAGTAAGAGGAGTACTCGATCGAGTGGGAGCTACTCGATCGAGTACGTAAGTGACTCGATCGAGTACGTTTTGTTGTACGTTCTGGAGTTGAGGTACTCGATCGAGTAAGTGGGCAACTCGATCGAGTGACCTCTACTCGATCGAGTGGGTGTTGTTACTCGATCGAGTACGTGCTGTACAGGTCATATATTCTTTGAGCCATAGGCTATGTGCTTAAGTTTTTTTCTCCTCTTATAGCTCAAAGATATGCCGCCAAACAGATCTGCTATGTAAGCTATGGCGCAAGAGATGAGTGTGGATGATATAGCCAAGATGCTTGAGCATCAAGATGCGCTTATCGAGGCCCTAAAGAGATTTGGGAAGGATAAAGATGTCGGGGTTGACTTTGCCAAGATGAGCACTACGATATCCCGCTTCAACCTAAAGGAGTATATGTGTACTGGTGCGCCAATTTTGCTCGATAATTGACATAGGGAGATGGAGAACATCTTGAATATGGTTCATTGTCCCGAGGACTTCAAAGTGGAACAAGCTGCGTTCTACTTGAGAGATGTTGTAGGGGAATGGTGGGACAAGGTAAGGGAGAGTGCCCTAGATCTCTATCTGAAGCAGGGAAAGTCAGCTATACCATGGGTTGAGTTTAAGAGAGTTATGCGCCGGGAGTTTGTACCTGAACATGTTCGTAGTAAGATGAGGGAGGAGTTCGATTCTTTCAAGATGACTTTGGATATGACAGTGGCTGAGTACTACCACAAGTTTAATGAGAAATCGAGGTATGTAGAGGACATGGGGCTGAGTCAGGAGAACTTGGCTCTGCGGTTTGAGAAGGGGTTGACCTATCAGATCATGGAGAAGTTACCGGTTAGAGTCCTTACAGATGTTAAGGAAGTTTATGAGAGGGCAGGGAGAGCTGAAAGATTGGTCGAGATGGCCAAAGAGAACAAGGAGAGAGGTCTTAAAAAGAGAAAGGCTGAGAGTTGGCGAGGTGGTCAGTCTAGCTACAAGATGGGTAACCATAACCAGGCAAGGGCTTACTCATCGAGATCGGGTTTTAGTGGTGGAGCTTCTTATGGGCATGGTCGTGGTGGTAGCAGTAGCAGCTGGAGTATCTCTTGTTTCAACTGTGGCGGTATGGGCCACAAGAGGCATGAGTGTACTAGTGCCGGGGGGAGAGGTTTTCAGAGGCCATCGCAGGAGAGCTTTTCGTAGGGTCCGTCTCAGAGTTATGCTAGCAACCGACCGGCTGGGTCATGGAATAATCAAGGAGGGCATGGTAACAACAACGGTGGATCCAACCGCAATGGCGGTAACTCTTATCAGAAACCGGTGGCTAACAACAATCAGGGGTCAGCTGCCAAGCCATTTACTTCGGTGAGTACAGTTCAGGGAGGTGGACAAAAGATCAGTGGCAAGTTATTTTTGATGGACAAGAAAGCTGCTGAGGATGATGCACACTTGATCACTGGTACCTTCCTTGTTAATGATATTTCTACCTTTATTTTGTTTAATTCGGGGGCGTCACACTCTTTTGTACCGCCGAGTTATGCTAAGCTTTTGGGTGTGAGAGAGTTTGAGTCTGTAAAAGATGAGGTTTTTATACCGTCAGGTGAGTTAGTGTCTTGTGGGAGGTTGTATAAGGGTGTATCCATGATAGTTGGGCAGGTTGACCTTCCAGTTGATTTGTTAGAATTTCCAATGGATGGTTTGGAGATGATAGTTGGTATGGATTGGTTGGGTAAGTACAAGGCTAGAATAGATTGTCACCAAAATAGAGTCTCTTTGAGAGGTCCTAAGGGAGTTAGTGTGTCTTATCGTGGGTTTGTTGTCAAACCCAAAGTCAAAGTGATTGCAGCGGTGACATTGAAGTCTTATCTGAGGAACGGGTGTCCTTTGATTCTATGTCATGTGAAGGATCATAGTATGGTGGGGCCGACAGCTGATCAGATACCAGTGGTGGGAGAGTTTCCAGATGTTTTTCCGAAGGAGATACCAGGTTTGCCACCGAAGAGGGATATATATTTCAGTGTGGAGTTAAAACCAGGGACGGGACCAATCTCTAAGGCCCCTTACCATATGGGTCCTAAAGAGTTAGCAGAGCTGAAGAAGCAGTTGGATGATTTGATAAATAAGGGATACATTAGACCTAGTGTATCGCCGTGGGGAGCACCAGTTCTGTTTGTGAAAAAGAAAGATGGAAGCTTGAGGTTGTGTATCGACTACAGGGAGTTGAACAGTGTTACAGTGAAGAACAAGTATCCTATGCCAAGGATAGATAATCTGTTTGACCAGCTGAGTGGGGCAGGAGTCTTTTCGAAGATTGATTTGAGATCAGGTTACCATCAGGTGAGGATTCGGGATGAGGACATACCGAAGACAACTTTCGATCGAGGTATGGTCACTATGAGTATGTTGTGATGCCGTTTGGGTTGTCTAATGCACCGGCAGTGTTTATGAATTTGATGAACCGGGTCTTCCGTCAGTTTTTGGATCAGTTGGTGGTGGTGTTCATAGATTATATCTTAGTTTATTCCAAGACTAAGGATGAGCATGAGGAGCACTTGAGGTTGGTGTTACAAACTTTGCGCGACAATCAGCTGTATGCAAAGTTGTCTAAGTGTGAGTTCTAGCTCGAGAAAGTTGCCTTTCTGGGGAATGTGATGTCTAAAGAGGGTGTATCTGTGGATCCTACAAAGATAGAGGCAGTGTCTAAGTGGGAAGCACCAAAGAATGTGGCCGAGATCAGGAGTTTATTGGGTTTGGCATGGTACTATCGTTAGTTCGTGAAAGACTTTTCAAAGATCGGTAGACCTATGATAGCGTTGATGAGGAAAGAGAACAAGTTTCGATGGGATGAAAGTTATGAGAAGCGTTCCAAACATTAAAGGAGCGTTTGACAACAGCTCCAGTCTTAGATTTACCTGAAGGGTGCGAGAACTTTGAGGTGTATACAGATGTTTCAAAGAACGGGTTGGGTTGTGTGTTGATGTTGAACGGGAAAGTCATTGCCTATGCTTCTAGGCAATTGAAGCCTTATGAGGAGAACTACCTGACACATGATCTAGAGTTGGGTGCAGTTGTGTTTGCTCTCAAGATTTGGAGGCACTATCTTTATGGAGCGACCTTTAAGGTGTTTTCAGATCACAAGAGTCTCAAGTACATTTTTACTCAAAAGGAGCTGAACATGAGATAGATGAGGTGGATGGAGATTATAGGGGACTATAACATGGATATCATATACCATGAAGGGAAAGCCAACGTTGTGGCGGATGCGTTGAGCAGGAAGAGTGTGCATTCCTTATGCACAGCTATGTCTTTGATGAGGTTGAGAGATGAGGTGGGGAAGATAGGGATACATATGATACAAAAAGGGGATGTTAGAGGAGACTTGACAGTGGAGCCGGATCTTTATGATGATATTCGCAAGTAGCAGGCTCTTGATTTTAAGATTCAGGGGTGGAGAGCTGGAGTAGAGAAAGGGACAGTGTCTCGGTTCTCTATTCATTCATATGGGAGTGTTCGGTTTGATGGGAGATGGTGTATGCCTAGAGATGAGGAGTTAAAAAAAGATAATCATGACAGAGGCTCATTACACACCGTATTTAGTACATCCAGGTGGTGACAAGCTCTATAGAGATTTGAAGAAGACTTTTTGGTGGCCTGGGATGAAAAGGCAAACAGATGAGTTCGTGGCTGGATGTTTGACATGTCAGAGGGTTAAGGAAGTGAAGCGACGACCACAAGGTAAGATTCAGTCTCTTGAAGTACCTGAGTGGATATGGGAGTCTAACTCCATGGACTTGATAGTGGGTTTACCGAGGAGCCAGCAGGGTAATAACATGATATGGGTGATAGTTGACCGTTTGACTAAGTCAGCTCACTTTATTCCAATGAAAGATACATGAAGTAAGGTTCAGTTGGCTAATGGGTATAGGAATCATGTGGTGAGGTTACATGAAGTCCCTAAGGACATTGTGTCAGATCGAGATGCGAGGTTTATTTCCCGGTATTTGCAAGAGATGCAGGAGATGATGGGAACAACCTTGAAGATGAGTACTACTTTTCTTTCTTCAACAGATGGACAGACAGAGAGAACTATCAAAACTTTGGAGGATATGTTGTGAGCTTGTGTGATCGAGTTTGGTGGTAGTTGGAAAGATAGGTTTGATTTGATCGAGTTTTCTTACAACAACAGTTACCACACGAGCATTGGGATGGCTCCGTTTAAGGCTTTGTACAGGAGGAGGTGTAAGAGTCCGATTTGCTGGGATTATAGAGCTGAGGCAGTGGTTTTAGGACCACATATGGTACAGGAGATGATTGGTGAGGCGTTTTTGTGCTTAGTGCTTAGTCGTTGTCGCTACCTAACCAAAACAATATTTATAACTTCACAAACTACTCTTAGTAAAGAGGTAAGTAAAGGTCGGATCCCAAGGGACGGGTATCGACTTAAGATTTCAATTGCAAGTAGCTATGTCTTAGGGTGTCACAAATTGGGTTGAGATGAGATGTAATCTAAACTAATCAACAAGATGAATTTATATTAATGAAAACAAGGTAAAGCAATTAAAGGGGTTTGTAAACAATTGATTAAAGGCACTAGGGTATCATGGGTTCATAAGGGAATCATGGAAATAGATCATACAAGCATGTTCTTAATTAGAAGCAAGCACTTATTGTTAGGATGGGATCAAGTTAGTGTATATCTTACAATCCCTAAGAAGATTTGGGTCCCGGAGCCGAGTCGATCAAGACTTTACAACACCTACAAGTCGACTTAGTCTCTTCCTTTTCAACTCTATGCATGATCTAATGAGGCTCGAGTTGGTTTATATCTTACAAGCCTCATTGAAAAGATAAGAGATGGGTAAAAAATGCAAGGTTTCATAGTCTAGCATTTCATCAAACATAACATGCATGTGCATAGGTTAAAATCACAACAAGTAACCAATTAATTATGCGAACAAATTAGATTAAGCATATATTAATTCCCATGATTGTTTTTCCTAATTCCCTATTAACCCTAGCTAAAGGACTACTCACTCATGATCAAGTTTAGCATGCTAATAAAGTTGTCAATCATACTAACAAAGCAAAACATGATGAATAAATTATGTGATTAACAATAATTAAGCAAAGGTAAAAAGAGATTATAACTACTTGAGGTGATCCAAATATTAAAGCAAAGAGTAATAGAAGTAAACTTGATGATTGATGGAAGGTTGTCAATCGTCCAATAAACCCCAAATAATCTTCTAATTACCCAACCAAAACTAAGAACAATTGAGAGATTAATGAAAGATTAAGATGTGATTAATATTGAAATGTGTATTACAACTTTGATTAAGATGAGACTAGATGTTCTAAGATGATAATATAGGTAGTACAATAGGGTATTTATACTAAAATTAAGTACAAAGATTAGGGTTACTAAGGGCTTAAATGTCGATTAAGACCCTAAGAGAAGCTTGACAATTTTGCTAATCCCGAGGGACATGCGCAGATCATGCAGCAACTCCCAGGGAAATCCGCGCGTCCTTGCCTGAAGCACGGTTGGTCCTGTAGGAAGATCCGCTCGGACTGGCTTGTAGACGCTCGTATCCTGGCTCTGGGATGCTCTGATCCTGGTACAAGGTTCTTCTCTTGTTTTTGGCTCCCAAACAATCCGTGGGGATTGTCTTGGGGATGCACGGATCATTCATCATTGCCCATTTCTCTTCATTTATTTACTTAGGCTTCTAGTGTCGGTCTCCTCTTCGATGCTTGGTCATTAGATGCGATCCATTTAGCTCTATTTTACTCCATAAATGCAAGGCTAGCAATCTTCTCATACCAAGGACACAGAACCTCAAAGAATATGCAAAATGGGAAACTAAAGATAAGAAATGACCCTAATATATGCTAGAAAGCATGGGAACGAGGTTAATTCGGGGACTAAATGTGCTCAAATATGAGTCACATCATACATCCCCAAACCGAACTTTTGCTCGTCCCGAGTAAAGAGGTGACTAAAACTAAGACCTTTATTTAAACTAGCCTACTAATATAGCCGATATGAGACAATTGGCGGGTCTCACTCCGCCCCGTCAACTCACAACAAGACACCCATGAGGTAAGATGCCTTCTTGCAAGGCAAGGTAGGGCTTGCCATAATGGCGATACATCCAATCATTAAGCACACAAAAGCAAGTAATGGATACATCTACAAAAGAATAGCCACTTTCCTCATCTAAGTGGCGGAAATTATCTAAGGGGGAAGTAATCTAAGGGTAAACACTCCATTATAGATATGGTTTCTTCAAATTACTAAGCCTAGGAGGATACCAACAAATCAACTCCAAGTTGTGTCAAGCTAGGGTACCTTTGTCCTCAATTGCTAAATGCTTTTGTCAAGAGTAGACTCCCTATGATGTTAGAAACTTTGTAGGATCACGGAATTCCACTTCTTGCCTAGACAAGAAGAAGGGTCGTCCCCTCTCTACCATGCACAAAAGTGGAATCAATGGATAAAGGGATCAATAAGATTTTGAGTTTCATAGTGGGAGTTTGTTTTTGATTTTGTTATTCCCCCCAATTTCTTGTCGCATTTGACATTTTTGAGAACAATTTCTTGCCATTTCTTTGATGTTCGGTATTTTGATACTTGGCAAATTTTTCAATCTTTGCATTTTTGAACATTTTCAAAGTCACCCCAATTTGTAACGAGGGTGCTTTTATTTGAAGCATAGGAGTTCTTATTTTTGTACTGCTTTTTTCTTTGATGCAAAATTTGTGCAAACTTCTTGATTTTCATTTTGGATGCTTGAACTCAAATTGATGATTTTTGTGCCCATTCCCTTTTTATTGACAAAATATGACAGAAGTGGAAGATGGTTGTATGGTTTAAGGGTCACTTTGGAATAAAGGGTAGCTAAGGAGTCATCACATCACAAGGTACTCTTGCTAGGCCTTAGTCCATGGGTCAAAGGATACTAGCAGGACACATCCTAGGGTGTTTTAGAGGTATTCTAATGAGCAAAGTCTCAAGAAGAAAAACTATCTACAAGGGCCTTATATACACTTGTCAAGCTTCCGAAATAGATGTTTTCACAAATTTTTTCCTAAAATGCAACTACATGACACGATGCAACTAACATATATACAACCTAATGCAAATGCTTCTATCAACTAGTATGCCATATAAACTAAATGCAACTCCTAGAATCACATTGGTTTGTACCGCATCAAACAAAAAGCCACATAGTCATTAACATAGAGAGGAAAAAGGAGATTTGGAAAGATCATACCATGTGGTCTTCATATTCCTCATGCCTCGGATGTGGCGTAGTCGATCCAATGTGATAAGAGTGACAAACAAACACAAATATATACAATATATACAACTCTATACTATAAAGGAATGAACATGTTTTTGGGTTTTTGAGAAATGTTTTCAATTTTTATGAAGTTTTCAAGAATTTTTCAATTTTTATAATTTTTATCATTTTTGAATGCAAGGTTAAGTTAGAATTTCCCATCCCCACACTAGTATGGGCATTGTCCTCAATGGCCAATACGATAGGAAATTATGCAATGCAACTATATGAATATGCATGATTTCTAAACTAATATGCAAACTATATGACATATAAAACAAGTGAATGTAATCTAATCTATCCTATATGATGAATGCTTTCGATTGTTCGGAGATCTAATTTGAATTAACTCGCATCCCTTGTGAGTGAACTTCCCCAAACCAAACAAGACACTATTTCTAGTGTAAACAGAGGGAAAGTTCATGCACAAGGTAAGAGTGCAATGCATGAATTCATATTGTCATTTTGGATTTTACAAATGGGAACAAAAGATGAGACACCTCAATGGAACCGAGGTAGGAGTCCTTTAAATGGTGCTAGGACTCAAAACTACCAAGAGCCAAGATTGACTCTACAAATGATCAAGAATAAAATTTAAAAACAAGAGATAAAAAAAAAGCTAAAGGAGGTGTAGGAAACTCACAATGGAATAGGTTGAAGTCAAGTAATCAACCCCGCACTTGTGGTATCCTCCAATAAGCCTTGTAAACCCTCAATTGTCGCTCATTGCGACATCATCATAACCGGCCTCATCGCTGCCATCAGCATCATCACTTTCATCATCAAATTCTTCATTATCTTTTTCATCATCCACTTCCATTGACTCGGAGGATTCACCATTTTCATCTTCATCATTGGAACTTCAACCTTGCTCTTCTTCTTCTTGGCATGAACCAATACCTTCCTCATCTTCAACAACAACAACCTCCTTTCTATTAGCCACCCGACTATCCTTTTCGGCATCTTGAGAAGCACTAGGGAAGAATACCTCATTATCCGCCCAACTAGGCAAAGTATATGAAGGATCAAGGAGTCCTTGCCTAGCTAGATGTAGTATGGGTGGATATTGGGCACGGTAAGCATTCAACCGATCATCGTGAGCTTCTTTATGTATTTGTTGCATTAATTGGGTCAAATAGTCATTGCATACTGATGTGACCATAATTTGAGCATATTTAGCCCCCGAATTAGCCTTGTTCCCATGCTTTTTAGTGCATATTTGGGTCATTTATTATCTTTAGTCCTTTTTTTTGCATATTCTTTGAGGTTTTGATCCCTTGGTAGGAAAGGAGTGAAAACCTTGCATTTTCATGGCAAAATGGAGCTAAATTGATCGAATTCAATGACCAAGCATCAAAGAGAAGATAAGACGAGAAGGCCTTTGTACATAATATAGTAGATGGGAAATGATGAGAAAAGATCCTTGCATCCCCGAGGAAATCCTCAAGGATTTTATGAAGAGAAAGGAAGAAAAGAAGAAAGGAACAAGCTGACAGAGAATCCGAGTGGATTGACCACAATCCGCCTGTCCAGCACAAGCAATCCGAGCGTCTTCCTCAGCTAGACGCCCGTCCAGAACCACCACAATCCGCCCGTCCACCCCAAGAATCCGCTCGTCCAAAAGACCCACAATCCGCCCGTCCCGTGCCCTGGACGCTCGGATTGTGTGACAGCTAATCCGTCTTCTATGTTCAATGAAGGATGCACATTTTTTCAAAGACCGGCGAATAGGAGACCGGAGTTTCTCTTGAGACCGGCGATTCCTCAAGGACTTAATCATCATTTAAGCCCTTAGTAAACCCTAATTTATGTACCTAATCCCCACTATAAATACCCCATTAGTCTAATTAGGTTATGATGGTCTTCTTAGCAATCTCTAGTGTAGTTTATATCAATCAAATCTCTCTTTAATCTTGTAATCAACTTTTAATCAAGTCTTAATACAAATCTCATTTCCTTAATCTCTCTTTTGTTCATCTTTCATTTTGGGTAATTGAAGATTATTTGGGTTATTATTGGGAGATTGACAACCTTCCAATAAATCATCAAGTACTTCTATTATTCTTTGCTTTATTATTGGAATCATTAGTAGGTATAATTCTCTTAATCCCTTTTTAATTATTGTTAATTATCTTCATTTATTCATCATGTTTTACTTTGTTGGTATGATTGACAACCTTGCTAGCATGTTCAACATGATAATGAGTGAGTAGTTTCCTTAGCTAGGGTTAATGGGTAATTAGGGGAAACCAACATGGGGGATGATTCATGTTTAAATTAATATGTTTTCATAGTTTATTTTCTTGCTTGTTGTGATTTCAACTTATGCACATGTTATGTTTGATGAAATGCGAGCCTATGAATCCTTGCATTTTTTACCCATCACCTATCTTTTCAATGAGACTTGTAAGACATAAACCAACTCGAGTCTCATTAGACCATGCATATAGTTGAGAAGGGAAGATTAAGTCGACTTGTAGGTGTTGTACAATCTAATCGATTCGGCTCCGGGACCCAAACTTTCCTAGGATTGTAAGATATAAACCAACTTGATCCATCACAACAATCATCGCTTGCTTATAATTTGAGAATATGTTTGTATGATCAATTCTCATGAATCCCCCATGACCCCATGACACCCTAGTGCCTTTTATCAATTGTTTACATCTCTTTTTAATCATCTTGCTTGTTTACTTTTATTGATATTTAGTTTAGTGATCTTCTACTTCAAACCCCAAATTGTGACACACCTAGACACCGCTAGTTGCAATTGAAAATCTCATCTCAATTCCCGTCCCTTGGGATCCGACTTTTACTTGCCTCTTTACTAATTGTAGAGTTGTTTGTGGAGTTATAAATTGTGTTTTGGTCTAGGTGCTCCTAACGACAAGTACCGAAAACTAAACCTCCAAGTAAGTCCGACCAAAAATGGCGCCGTTGCCGGGGACGGTGTTAACTTGATTTAGATTTTCTTAGATTGTTATTAGTTGTGTCTTTCTTTGCCTTGGGGAAGTAAAGCTCCTCAAGGTTTATTCTAATTATTTTCAAGTTGTTCGATATTTTGTAAGATGGACGTTATAGATTGTTTTGTAGAGGACCACTTAAGTATACCTTTCTTCAAAGATCCCATGCAAGCATTGGAAGCCTTGGAAGCAAGTGAGGCTAAAACTATGTATTGGGAGTTGGAGGTAGATCTTTTTGAGGCCGCTCTAGCCAACAAAGAACTTACTCATGAACAATCCGAATTAGTGCATAACATCCTTGTGGAAGCATACCAACCTATAGAAAATGAGCAATCCATCCTAGAAGACATCTTACAAGCTCAAGAACAAGAAGAATTCGTCATGGACTTCGAGTGTGATGAGATTGATGAGAACGAAGAACAAGTTGAATATGCCATGAGAATGGAATGTCTAATGGAAATGGAGCAAATTCTCAATGAGCCTTCAAAGGAGGAAAGTGAGGTACAAACCCTTACTTTAAAACCCCTTCCCCCAAATTTGAAATATGCTTACCTTGATGAATCAAAGACCAAACCCGTAATTGTTAATGATAGACTTGATGAAGACCAATTGGGAAAATTGCTTAATGTGTTAAAACAACATGAAAAGGCTATAGGTTATAGTCTAGATGACCTTAAGGGGATAAGTCCCAACTTTTGTATGCATAGAATTCATCTAGAGGAGGACCATAGACCTACCATCCAATCTCAAAGGAGATTAAAGCCTCACATGCAAGAAGTTGTCAAGGGAGAGGTTATGAAATTACTTGATGCGGGAATCATATATCCCATATCGGACTCTTTGTGGGTTAGACCCGTTCAAGTGGTACCTAAGAAAGGAGGTACCACGGTGGTGACAAACGAAAAGAATGAGTTAATACCCACAAGGAAGATCACCGGTTGGCGTATGTGCATTGACTATCGAAAATTGAATTCCGCAACAAGAAAGGATCATTTCCCCCTACCATTCATTGACCAAATGCTTGAGAGGTTAGCCTCCAACAAATTCTTTTGTTACCTTGACGGGTATTCGGGATTCTTTCAAATCCCCATACACCCGGATGACCAACATAAGACCACCTTCACATGCTCCTATGGTACTTTTGCATATAGGAGGATGCCTTTTGGCCTATGTAATGCCCCCGCCACTTTCCAAAGATGCATGATGAGTGTCTTCTCCAACTACCTAGAGACCATAATGGAAGTTTTTATTGATGATTTTAGCGTTTATGGAAAAGACTTTGACTCATGTTTGCATAATCTTTCTCTTGTATTGCAAAAATGTGAAGATGTTAGTCTTGTTTTAAATTGGGAAAAGTGTCACTTCATGGTTAATGAAGGAATTGTTTTGGGTCATTTGATTTCGGAAAAGGGCATCGAGGTCGATAAAGCTAAGGTTGAGGTAATAGAGAAACTCCCACCTCCCGTGAATGTTATAAGGGTGAGAAGTTTTCTCGGTCACGCGGGTTTCTATCGCCGTTTCTTAAAAGATTTTTCAAAAATAGCGAAACCCCTCACTCAACTCTTACTTAAAGATTCCCAATTCCATTTCACTGATGAGTGTGTTGAAGCCTTTAATAGAATCAAGGAAGCGCTAATCTCGGCACCGATCATTCAACCTCCAAATTGGGAACTACCGTTCGAGATTATGTGTGATGCTAGTAACTACGCCGTTGGAGCGGTTCTTGGCCAACGGGTAGGAAGAGCTCTTCATGCCATCTATTATATAAGCAAGACTCTTGATCCCTCCTAAGTGAACTATGATACCACCGAGAAAGAGCTTCTTGCCATTGTCTATGCTTTGGACAAATTCCGTTCCTACTTACTCGGATCCAAAGTGATTATCTTTTCGGATCACCGTGCTCTCCGACACCTCTTGATAAAGAAGGAGGCCAAACCAAGGTTGTTAAGATGGATTTTTCTTCTTCAAGAATTCGACTTGGAGATAAGAGACAAGAAAGGAGCCAAAAATGTAGTGGCGGATCACTTGTCAAGGATCCGGTTTCATGATGAACAAGGAGAAACGCCGATCAATGACTCATTTCCCGACGATATCTTGATGGCCATTCAAACACAACTTGAAAGGCACATCACCCCATGGTTTGCCGATTATGCCAACTATATCGTTGGAAGAGTACTCCCTCCAAATTTGAACTACAACCAAAGGAAGAGGTTCTTATTCGAAGTAAAAAGGTACTTTTGGGATGACCCAAATCTCTACAAAGAGTGTAGTGATGGGCTCTACCGGAGGTGTATCCCTCAATGAGAAGTCCAAGGAATCTTGGAAGGATGCCACTCATCACCCTACGGTGGGCACCATGGAGCAAAGAGAACCATTGCAAAAATTCTTCAATCGGGCTTCTATTGGCCTACGATGTTTCAAGACACAAGGGAATTTATCATTCATTGTGATGCTTGTCAAAGGATGGGGAATATCTCTTGGAGGAATGAAATGCCACAAAGGGGCATACTAGAGGTGGAGATCTTCGATGTTTGGGGGATCGACTACCAAGGGCCGTTTTGTTGGAATATGTGTCCTCCGACAATAATGCGATCACAACTGTCGATCTTGATGATCACATGTTTAAGTCTCATTTTAAGAATACATGTGGGAAGTAATATTTTAGAGTCAACTGGTCCACACATATCGGTAATGATTGGCTGACTAGAGTTTGACATTACTGTCGTGCGACGGTGGTGATCAGTTGATCCCCTTAGGTCATACCTAAAGGATAACACTCTTAATTGATTATTTAATTGATCGTATGTCGATACGGGGTTAATTAAATTACTTAAAATTGACGGACGATTTTGAAAGTAATATTTACGTGTCTCATTGTAATTTGATTAAAATAAGATACGGTCTAAGTAATCGAATTGTTTTATTGCTTAGATGAAATTATTGTTTACGGAAACAACTGAAACTGAATGAATAATTTATTATAAATACAAGATGTTGTAATTTATAATTGGTAAACCGTTTTGGTACAAGTAATTGTGAATTACTAAGTCGATTTTGTACATGACGTATTTTACTAATACGTTGATTTTTAATACGTTAAAATGCATGACAATTTTACATGACTTGTGACATGTGACAAATTGATAAATTGACAAATATATAATATGGAATCCATTTTCTCTTATATGGACCGAAATATGGAGGGAGTATGGTGTTTAAATTATGTTAAATTATTTGAGTGGAAACAAAATAATTGCACCTAGCTATAGCCATGCATGCCTATGTTTTCTTGGATAGAAAAACTTGCCCATGCATTGGCTCCCCATCCCTCCTTCCCACCGGTTTTTGAAAGGCCAAATAGAGAGTTTTTTCTCTCTAATTATTCACTCATACTTCATATAATATTTCTAGTGTAAGAAATAAAAAACCTCTCTAAGAAAAACTAGCGAAATAAAACTCCAAAATCTTCCTCTCTTGGCCGAAATACAAGAGATAAAAACAATAGTTTTGGGTCAATTTTATTAAGATTAATATTGTTCTAGTATTAATAATATTAGTCTTTTAGGAGGTTATCTTGGGTATAAGCTTTTGGGAGGGATTCTAAGCTTGAATCCTTGTTCATCCATTATTAGGAAGCTCAAGAACAAGTAAGAAGGAGATATTGCTTGTGCCCAAAATCCGAAATTTCTATTGTAAGAATGACGATTTCTTCTTTATCCTTAGTCTTGTTTGCATCCATAAGATCTAAATTAATTTTATGACTAAATTAATTATAACATATTTGAATATGTTGAGTATAATGAGATATAGATTTCTAACAAGCGGTATCATGAGCCTTAGGTTGTTTGCATGCAAATCGTTTATTGTTTTTCCGAGTTATACGATTAACAAACAAAACTTACAAATTTGTGTTTATTATGATATATCACGAAATTTATTATGCAGGTTAAATTTTCTGGTCCTAAAATGTATTTAGGATATTTTGGTTAATTTATGGATTTTTATTGTTCATTTTGTATAATAATGGCATTAAAATGTGATTTTATGATAAAAATGTCATTTTTGGACTAAAATTAGCTGAACTTCGATTTTTCCAGTGGTTTTTGGATATGTTTTCACATATATTATCTTTTGATGAACTGTAAAGGTTCATAATTTTATGAGTTCTTATGCCCAAAATATGGATTTTTCAAGATAAAATCGAATTTAAATGAAAAAATAGGTTAATATGAGTTATATTTTGAATCTGGTCATAGAAATTTAGTATGTTGTCACATGCAATTTTACAAGATGTGTGTAAAATAATTGGCTATAATGAAGTCCTTATGCATGATTTATGAATTTTTGATGAAACATAACATAAATAATAGTGACTTTAATTAGTGAAAATTGCTAAAACATACTTCATGACTAAGGAAAAACGTCACATGTTGCATTTTCTCATATATTTCAGATCTAAAAGTAAAAAGTTAATAAAAATAATTTTTCTCATATTTTTATGGTAATAATTGATAAATCCGATAAACCGCAACATTGTTTTTCCTCGATAAAATTCGAAATTTTTTTAACCTAAGTTTTTGAACATTATGAGTGTCATGGTATTTTTCCAGAATGTTTATGAGTTTAAATTTAAAATTTTGAAATGATTTAAAATTTTTATGATTTATTTGAAGTTTATGACATATTTTTGTATTTTAAGTCCTTTTATGAACAATATTAAGAAATACAAGTTAATTATTGTCAATTTGTTAGTGGAGACTAATTTTGAGTCCTAAGTTGGTTAGGGTAATTAACTTGTACATAAATATGAATTTATGTAATTATTGTGATTATAAAATGTTAAATCACGCAAATCCGTAAAAACCGATTAATATACGATATTGGCTCCTTAAAGGCGATTTAGCATAAAATTGGGCATGTTCATACATATTATAATGCTGTATTTTATTTATGATTGTCATAATTTTATTTTATGTAATTTTTGAATTATGTAATTTTACTTAGTATGGCCTTAGTTTTTAATTGGTATTGCCCGAAATGTATGGGAATATCGATTCGGTTGTAATTTATTGTGATCTCGTATCACCGTTTTGTAATTTAATAGATTTATTTTATTTTAATTACAAATGTATAATAGGAAATTATGTAACTTGTTATGTAATTTATTTATTCCGGAGTTCCGTGAAGACGATGCCACTCGAGAAGGCGATCCATTAAAGACGGTGTTACCTCGAGATGCGTGCCAAGACCGAAGTTCAAGGGACCAATGGAGTTGGTTTCCGAATTTGTAATAGTTTATTAGATTTACTATTCTAGGAAGGCCAGGCCATACTAGGATTTTATTTTTGCTTTGCATTTTATTTATATGTTGCATGCATCGCTAAATCGCCATAACTAAAACATGCATTATCATTTTAACCCAGTTTATCGACCGTGTCAATTACAATTATCGTAGTTCACCGCTTTAGTTCACTTAAAACGTGATAGATAATAAATTGACATGACCTCTCGCTAAAAATAAACAATTGAGACTTAGCCTTACCAAAAAGTAGAAACCATGAAAACCTATTTCGTGAGGAAGTGCACTCGGCCACACCGGGGTACAAACCTTGTTACGTAGGGGAAGTGGGTGATAAATGTCTATCCACCGAATTCATGTTGATGAGGGTTTCATCGGCCACACTGTGCCAAAGTTAATGTGTGTTTGGATCATGGACACATTTATTCGAAATTTGGATTGAGCTCAACGGAAGTATTCGTGACCGTAGTCGCATGTGTTCCGGGCTATAGATAAATATTAAAGTAATTTTATCGACCAAGAGTTCTAAAAGTAGAATCGATTAAAGCGTTAATCCACCGAGTTATATTGATAAGGGATTCATCGGCCACACCGTGCCCAAGTTAATATGAATTTGGATCTTGGAATCATTTATATTAGTTGGGTAGAGGTCACTATATAAATGCTCATATCTTGTTAATTTATTTATAAGTATGATTTTAAAAAGACAAATGTTAATATTTCCTTTTCCTCCATACTTGTAGTTCATTACAATGAATCCATCAAATGCTACTACACCGATAACTATTGAGTCTTGCCACAATGTTTTTGACGACGTTTGCTTCATCAATAATTTCGACACTACTAGAGAACTTCATTTTGGGATTGGTTCGGATGGAAACCTAAACTTCATCACTTATTCTAAACCTCCTACAAGATCTCTTGTGAGCCGGTCTCAGGAAGACCACCTCATAAAATCTATAGGATCTTTGTCTTTGGAAGAGAAAGATGCCAAAACTAGTGGGAGCTCAAGCAATCAAGTTCTTGCTTCAAAGGGCTTAATGTTTAAGAAGAAGGGAAAGAAAGGGAAAAACTTCAAGCAAGTTGAAGATGAGTGCCATTATTGCTATGGCATGGGACATTGGCTTAGGAATTGTCCCGTATATTTGCGAAATATATGGGAAGGAATCATCGTTCCAAAAGGTAAAATTCCTAAGGAAATTTATGCTATTGATGTAAATTATACTTCCACTACAACATGGGTACTGGATACCGGTTGTGGTTCTCACCTTTGTAATCATTTACAGGGGTTAAGAGACGTGAAGAGGCTTAGCAAAGGAGATGTGGATCTACGCCTTGGAAATGGAGCTCGAGTAGCGGCCGAATCCAAGGGAACTTATGTATTAGATTTGCCTAATGGGTTTGAGTTGTATTTACATAATTGTTTTTATGTGCCTACACTTTCTAAAAACATTATTTCAATCACTATGTTAGACATGGACGGTTTTTGTTTTGTCATTAAGAACAATCGTTGTACTATTTCAAGGAACGACTTGGTTATAGGCCAAGCCCCTTCCATTAATGGCATTTACATTTTAGAAACCTCGAATCCGACTAATGACATCTAAAAATATTCATTCAAAGAAACTCGAATCAAGTGATCCAAATGAATCGTTCATTTGGCATTGTCGATTAGGTCACATAAACGAGAATCGCATCAAAAGATTAATTTCGACTAATGTGATTACACCATTTGATTTTCAATCATATGGAACATGCGAATATTGCCTTCTTGGCAAAATGACTCGAAATCCTTTTAGTGGTAAAGGGACACGAGCAAGTGAACTATTGGGACTCATACATACCGATGTGTGTGGACCAATGAGTATCACCGCTCGTGGAAATTATGACTACTTCATAACCTTCACCGATGACTTGAGTAGATATGGGTATATCTATTTAATGAAGTATAAAAGTGAAGCTTTTGAGAAATTCAAGGAATTTCAAAACGAAGTAGAGAACCAATTGAACAAAAGAATTAAGGCACTACGATCCGATCGTGGTGGAGAATATCTTAGCCTTGAATTCGATTCACACTTGAAAGGTTGTGGTATTATATCACAACTTACTCCAACCGGAACACCACAACTTAATGGTGTTGCCGAAAGGAGAAATCGAACCCTACTTGATATGGTTTGATCAATGATGAGTCAAACCGAGCTACCAAACTCGTTTTGGGGATTTGCGATTCAAACCGCAATTAGATCCTTGAATAATAGTCCCATAAAGACAACCGAAAAGACTCCATATGAGATGTGGAAGGGAAGAGTTCCTAATATATCCTACATGAAAATTTGGGGATGTGACGCTTACGTCAAGGCAAAAACCGACAACAAGCTTGCCCCAAAATCCGAAAAATGCATCTTTGTAGGTTACCCCTTGACCTCTCGAGGATACTACTTCTACAAACCTCAAGAAAACAAAGTGTTTGTTTCTTGCGAGGCTGTCTTCTTAGAAACTCAATTTATTTCTAAGAGACAGAGTGGGAGAAATTTTGAACTTGATGAAGTTCAAGAGCCACAAACCGATGTAGAGACGCAAGAAGATGTTCCTTCGTCATCTAACGCGGTTGTCTCTCCTCCACTTAGAAGAACGGGTCGTGTTATTCGCCATCCCGATCGATATGTGGGACTTATCGAAGAAGATGGAACACTCGATGTGTTGCTTTTAGAAAGTGACGAGCCCGCCACCTACACAGCTGCAATCTCTAGTCCAAATTCCTTCTTATGGCTTGAAGCCATGAAGTCCGAAATGGATTCCATGCATGAAAACCAAGTTTGGAACTTGGTAGATTTGCCTAAAGGGGCAAGACCTCTTCAATGCAAATGGATTTTCAAGGTCAAGAATGGCATAGAAGGACATGATGATGTCTACAAAGCTAGGCTAGTGGCAAAAGGATTTACCCAAGTCCAAGGTCTCCATTATGATGAAACCTTCGCCCCCGTAGCCATGCTAAGATCCATACGGATTTTGTTAGCGATTGCCGCATTTCATGATTATGAAATATGGCAAATGGATGTCAAAACCGCTTTTCTAAATGGGCATTTAGAAGAGGAGGTGTACATGATACAACCCGAAGGTTTTGTTGATTCTAAGAATCCTAACAAAGTGTGCAAGCTTAAGAGATCTATTTATGGTCTTAAGCAAGCATCTAGAAGTTGGAATCATCGATTCGATCATGTTATAAAAGAGAATGGTTTCACTCGAAGTGTTGAGGAACCATGTTTATACATGAAATTTAGTGGGAGCAATGTTGTGTTCCTAGTCTTGTATGTCGATGACATACTATCATTGGAAATGATATTCCGATGTTATCTTCTGTTAAGAAGTGGTTAGGTAACCACTTCAAAATGAAGGATTTAGGAGAGGCACAACGCATATTAGGTATCCGGATCCATAGAGATAGATCCAAGAGGATATTGGCACTAAGTCAAGAGTCTTATGTTGATAAGATTCTTCGACGGTTCAGCATGGACAAATCAAAAAGGGAATTGGTACCTATGGTAACTGGGAAAATATTGAGCAAGTCTCAATCTCCCTCCGAACCCCATGATGTTGAACGCATGAAGATGATCCCTTATGCTTCCGCTGTTCGATCAATCATGTACGTCATGATATGAACACGTCCTTATGTCTCGTATGCCTTGAGCATGACGAGTAGTTATCAAGGAAATCCAGGTGAGAGTCACTGGATAGCCGTCAAGAACATCCTTGAGTACTTGAGAAGGACTAAGGATTCTATCTTAGTGTTTGGAGGAGACACCGAGCTCCGTGTTAATGGTTACATGGACTCAAGTTTCCAAACGGATAGAGATGACATGAAATCACAAGCTGGTTTCGTTTTCATGCTCAATGGTGGTGCCGTTAGCTGGAGAAGCTTCAAGGAAGCAGTGACTGCGGATTCAACAACGGAGGCTGAGTACATTGCAGCATGAGAAGCAGCCAAGGAAGCTGTGTGGATCAGGCAATTCACGGCAGGTATAAGAGTAGTACCAACCGCCAAGGATCCCATCACTCTCTATTGTGATAATAGTGGGACAATCTTCCAAGCTAAAGAGCCAAAGTCTAGTAATAGATCTAGACATGTACTTAGAAAATATCATGTAATTAGAGATTTCATTGAAAGAAAGGAAATTGCGATATGTAAGGTTGGGACGAATGATAACATAGCAGATCCGCTCACCAAGCCTTTATCGCAGGCTAAGCATGATGGACATGTTGCGTCCATGGGACTTAAACGTGTACCAAGTTTGTGTTAGATTTTGAAATGAAATAAAAGTGTTGTTTTTGTTCATGTTCATAATCGCATTTGTCTTTTATCTTTTCTTTATACATTGTTACATCCAAACGGGTTGTAGTGACAAATTGAACCCCGTTAAAGTGAACACGGATTAACATAGTATTCGCCCATAGTCACTTGTATGAGGTGACATCTCGAAGTGACTAGAGTGTGATGCGATTGATGGCAAGTTCAAGTGCCATAAAGTCATGTGAGATGACTAGTCGATCACAGAGGCAGACTGTTAGGAACACTTTGTCGGGCGTTATGACCGCTTATAGAGTTCTGGCAAATTTATATAGCCTGGTCGTGGCGAGAGCTACTATAGTATTCTAATGAGTCGATTCTTTTGACTAAAGACTGTTCGCCTAAGATGGCACAGTTTCAGATTAACTTTGATTTGTGTTACTACGACCTTCGTAAATGGGGTCAAATGGGCATATTTTGGGTTATGATAGCTGTGGCTAGTCGAAGGGAATAAGTACAATAGGAATTGTCCACCCCTTGTCAGGGTTATAACAATATCTCAGGGCCACTCGAGGAGTAATGAACTAGAAATGCGTGGCCACGCTCGGAAGGTATCCATCGTGGATAATTCCGGTCAATCAGTTATTCTCCAGATCGAGGAAACCACTCTTGATATGATCACTTGCATGTACGACCTGAAAGGCACCTTGCATTGAGTGGGAGATAGTAATAGGACAAGAGAATTGGTGACGCACACTTGTCGAGGACAAGTGGGAGATTGTTGGAATATGTGTCCTCCGACAATAATGCGATCACAACTGTCGATCTTGATGATCACATGTTTAAGTCTCATTTTAAGAATACATGTGGGAAGTAATATTTTACAGTCAAATGGTCCACACATATCGGTAATGATTGGCTGACTAGAGTTTGACATTACTGTCGTGCGACGGTGTTGATCAGTTGATCCCCTGAGGTCATACCTAAAGGATAACACTCTTAATTGATTATTTAATTGATCGTATGTCGATAAGGGTTAATTAAATTACTTAAAATTGACGGACGATTTTGGAAGTAATATTTACGTGTCTCATTGTAATTTGATTAAAATAAGATACGGTCTAAGTAATCGAATTGTTTTATTGCTTAGATGAAATTTTTGTTTACGGAAACAACTGAAACTGAATGAATAATTTATTATAAATACAAGATGTTGTAATTTATAAATGGTAAACCGTTTTGGTACAAGTAATTGTGAATTACAAAGTCGATTTTGTACATGACGTATTTTACTAATACGTTGATTTTTAATACGTTAAAATGCATGACAATTTTACATGACTTGTGACATGTGACAAATTGATAAATTGACAAAGATAAAATGGAATCCATTTTATCTTATATTGGCCGAAATATGGAGGGAGTATGGTGTTTAAATTATGTTAAATTATTTGAGTGGAAACAAAATAATTACACCTAGCTATAGCCATGCATGCCTATGTTTTCTTGGATAGAAAAATTTGTCCATGCATTGGCTCCCCATCCCTCCTTCCCACCGGTTTTTGAAAGGCCTAATAGAGAGTTTTTTCTCTCTAATTATTCACTCATACGTCATATAATATTTCTAGTGTAAGAAATAAAAAAGCTCTCTAAGAAAAACTAGAGAAATAAAACTCCAAAATCTTCCTCTCTTGGCCGAAATACAAGAGATAAAAACAATAGTTTTGGGTCAATTTTATTAAGATTAATATTGTTCTAGTATTAATAATATTAGTCTTTTAGGAGGTTATCTTGGGTATAAGCTTTTGGGAGAGATTCTAAGCTTGAATCCTTGTTTATCCATTATTAGGAAGCTCAAGAACAAGTAAGAAGGAGATCTTGCTTGTGCCCAAAATCCGAAATTTCTATTGTAAGAATGACGATTTCTTCTTTATCCTTATTCTTGTTTGCATGCATACGATCTAAATTAATTTTATGACTAAATTAATTATAACATATTTGAATATGTTGAGTATAATGAGATATAGATTTCTAACACGTTTGTGACATCCAGTGGGAATAAGTATATCCTTGTGGCCGTAGACTACGTCTCAAAGTGGAAGGAGGCAATTGCCACTCCAAACGATGATGCAAAGACGGTCACCAAGCTCTTCAAGAAAATAATCTTCCCAAGATTCGGAGTTCCTAGAGCAATCATAAGTGATGGAGGAACGCATTTTCATGAAAAGAAACACACATCCCTTTTGACCAAGTATGGTGTTCAGCATAGAACCAGCTTAGGATATCATCCTCAAACAAGCGGTCAAGTTGAAGTTTCAAATAGAGAGATCAAGCAAATTCTTGAGAAAGTTGTAAACAAGACCCGAAAAGATTGGAGCACAAAGCTTGATGACGCTCTTTGAGCTTATAGGACGGCCTATAAGACTCCCATAGGAGCCTCCCCTTACAAGCTTATCTAAGGAAAAGCATGCCACTTGCCAATCGAATTAGAGTACAAAGCTTTTTGGGCAATCCGAGCCCTTAACCTTGATCTCAAATTGAGTGGTCAAAAGAGGATGATACAAATTCAAGAGTTGGAGGAATTCCGACTACAATCTTATGAGAATGCCAAGATCTACAAGGAAAGGACAAGATTGCTCCATGACAAGAGGATCAAGCAAAAAGCCTTGCACAAAGGGGATAAAGTCCTATTCAATTCCCGCTATCGACTCTTCCCGGGAAAATTGAACTCTAGATGGATGGGTCCCTATGTGATCACCGAGGTTGGGAAATATGGGGATTTTGAAATCAAGGCGGAAGATGGAAGCAAATTCAAGGTCAATGGTCAAAGATTGAAGCCATATTATGAGGGAGCATTTGTTGGAGAGGTCGAGGTCACCTACCTCGGGCCTCCTCATCCTTGAAGGAATCATCAAAGGGAGAGTTTGGTGGAGTCCTCCCTAAACCACCACTTGTAAATATACTAACCTCTCTAACTTGTATTTATAATTTTGTTGCATTCCTTTTATCATAAACATAAATTCTTTCCATGAGAGTAAGTGAGGGAGGGTCACTAATGATTTTTGATGAAAGAAGGAACTAATTTTCAAGTGTGGGGAAGCTTTTATCGGAGTCAAGGAAATCAAAGGGAATCCGCAGCAAGGAACCTGAGCGTCCAAAGAGAGAATCCGCTCGGTTTGTACAAAGACGACCATCTTGTTGAGAATACGCTCGTCCGGCAGGAATCTGAGCGTCTGAAGATGAATCCGCTCGTCTTTTTGCTGCAACATTTTAAGAAAAGTTCCTGTAACAGAATCCGCTCGTCTTTGAGAAAAGACGCTCGTCTTGCTCCAGAAAAGACGCTCGTCTTGTGCCCGAGTCCGCTCGTCCTCCTGCGGTCTTCACTCCCGATTTTTCCAATTTTAATTCTCCCCACCACAAAATTTGTGACACATCACCCTTCCTTCCACTTGCATTATAAAAATCCACCTCCTTATGATTCCAAAGTGAAGAGTCTATTGATCCAAAATACTCAAGAGGGGGGAGGGGGGTGAATTGAGGATTTAAAACTTTTGAAAGCTTTTTCGATTATGCAAATGTAATTGATTATTTAAAGTTTATTGATTAAACTTTAACTAATCAACTAACGAAGGTAAACGAAATAAACGAAAGAACGATGACACACACAGTTTTTGAAGTGGTTCAGTTTCACAAGTCGAAACCTACGTCCACTATTCTCGATTAATAAATTTAGTACCTTTCTACGGATTACAAATTTACTAACCCAACTCGTACAACTAACTCTAGCTGTAACTCAATGAGTACCGTTAAATACTCGAGTGACTAACTTACGCTAATAAGAAAGCACTAATGATTCTAACAAAGGTTCACGTTAATGAACAAGTTAAGAAATCAACTAAGCACTATTATCTTATAACGATAAAATAAGAACAAGTATGCGAGTTATGAAACACACGACCTTTCAAAATAACAAAACGGTTTTTCTTTGAAAACACACGGTTTGTTCTATAAAGTTGAAATCAATTTTTATGCTTAAGGTCTCTATCTTAAATGTTGTAAATAACAAAGTATTTATAGGAAAGGAAGGAGTAGGCTACACGGTTATGCACAAACCCTAATAGCCGAAAATAATAAGATATAAAAGCAAATCATATCTTCTTATTATCTCTTTCCTAAAAGCTTTAAAAGATAATAAAGAATATTCCAAAAGATAGAATATAATCTATTCAAATATTATCTTTACTATAAATTCTAAGATCATGATAAGATTTCCCAAAACAAGAATATCTTTTATCATAAACAAATATATTAAGTAAGATATATAAGATATGTAAAGATATTATTATAGAATAAAATCTTTACTTAATATACCCTAGGTAACACGAGATGTCACGGCTCATATGCCTCGTGACTCGTGCAAACCCTAGCCTTAACATATGATTTAGAATTTAGGTTTTAGGAGAGGCTATATTGAAACCCTAATTAGTAGCAAAGTCCAACTCATAAGTTGATCCATTACGACTACTAATTAACGTCCAATACAAAACCGAACTCCTCACTAAACCGGGCTTTATCATATAAATACTTTCATTAAAACATTTAAAATAAACTCTAAACAATTATAAAATCAATTTTCGAAACAATATAAGTCGTGTGTAAAAACTCAGCATCTCAATGTTATAGTAGGAGAGCTATAACATTGAGCTCTTTTACTATTAATGTTATAGCTGCAAATCTATAACTTTACCAATTCAAGAAACTCATTCTTGATTATCATCACAAGATAATCACCTATACTATTCTAATCTTCAAGGAGATCTTCGAGTATAGCCTACGTCATCATCCAAGCTTGATTAACCTTTTGACGAACTTCGTCTTCACATAATTCTTGAATGAATCTTTGAACCGTTTGATCTTGGAGTGAAGGCTTGAACTTAACATGCAATTGTCACAATCTTCTTTGTTGCTTGTTTGTATTAAACTAATTCTAAAACACTCACTACTACAAATCCAGGCAACTACAACGCCCCTTTAACAACGATTATTCACGAAAATCACAATAGACGTTGTAGAATGTATGGCGCGAATTTTACTAAAATAAATTACAACGGGTATTGTTATAAAAACCGTTGTTATTAGTTTTAACAACGGGTCACACATTCACAACCGTTGTTAATAATTTGGCGCAAAATTGGCGCAAAGTTAGTGAAAAGTAATCACAACGGTTATTTTTGAAACCCGTTGTTAAACCTTATTTAACAACGGGTGTTTTTTACAACCGTTGTTAAAACTTATTTCACAACGGTTGTTGTTTAATAACCGTTGTCAATACCTTCCATACTATAAACCACACAACACAAGTCTGCTGCAACCACAAAACACAACCCTTAATACATAAACACAAACACAAAGAGACAAACAAACACAAAACACATACACACTCTCTTTCTCTATTTCTCTCTTTCTCATCGTCGCTTTATCTTCTCGCCGTCACTGTGATTTCATCGTCTATTACGTTCTGTATTTATCAGGTAAATCTCGCCGTCACTGTTAGTTTCATCGTCATTATTTTCTTTTTCTATTTATTTCTTTTGCATGTATGTGTTTTTATCGACCATTATGTTATTTGTTTAAGTATTGTTCGCATAATTAGTTAGTAAAACAATGAAGAAGCAAGATGAAGAAGTAAGATAAACATAATTAATATATATATATATATATATATATATATATATATTTATAAATACATAAATTAAAAAAAAAATTACATATGTAAAAATGCAATTCTTATATTTTCATAGAGGATCTTATTCTGCTCTATCGTATCCGTCCTCTCCTCCTTGGCTATTTGGAGGTTCCGTTCAGCCAGATTGCTATATCGTCATATAGCCGCAATCGCTCGCTTTGCTCCGTCAAGCCATCTTCTTTGGCGTGCTTCATGCGGATCGAGCATCCGCAAGGTAGCCCCTGAAACTTTCCTCAATATGGAGGAACCGGCGGATGAAGTTGTTGTTGTTCTCGATCATGGTAAGAGTCTTAAGGATGAAATCATTCATTTTGTTGGAGTTTTTTGAGTTTGATTTGAAAGATTAAGTAGAGTTTGTTTTAGCGATTAGAGTTTGGAGATGAATATATGAGATAATGGAAATGTTAGTTGAGATATGCAATGTATTTATACTAAGCAATGTGTGGGTTGAGTTAATTGCTTTTTAATTAATATATATGTTAGGAAGTTGTGCCATAATCATCATCATATCTCTCAATAATGCTGCTTCAAATCCTATTACTAACCCTTCTCATTCCATATTATCCGTTCATATGTACAGTGATGTCAGTAATAATGCATGCATCGGAATTCTAACAGGCCGTAATTATGCATGCATCTAGTAATATTTAATTTAATTTTTTTTTATTTTTTAAGAACAAACAACAACGGTTATTTTAAAACAACTCGTTGTCTTTAGTTATAACAACGGTTTTGTATATTAAAACCCGTTGTTATAACTTTCCCCCCAAAATTGAGTCACACTTTCCACAACTGGTTTTTATACATAAAACCGTGGTTAATAGTTTTAACAACGGTTTCCTTAAGTAAACCAACCGTTGTTAAAACCTTCTACAACGGACGCTTTAACAACGTCCGCTTTTTTATATAACAACGGTTTTTGACCGTTGTTATAGCCTGTATCTGTAGTAGTGACTTGACAGACGATTACACGCAACAAGTATATAAAATGTAAAACACCTTGACATCATCAAAACATAAACATATAAGCTATATGATCCAACAAATTCCCCCTTTTTGATGATGGCAAGCCTCCTAAAATTGTGACTAAGTATGGAGTTCCCCCTCAATATAACACCGTCATCTTAATAATAAAGATCAATGCAAGATCAAAACGATTTAGCAAAAACCGAAACTTTAAGGACTTTAAGAGACAATCGGTCTTGACAAGGAGCAAGCTTAGGTAGATGCTTACTAAAGACGTTCTTTCCCCCTCTTGACATCATCGAAAAGCTAAGAATAAAACAAAAATGACTAGAATAATATAAGACGAGACAAGAGATAAAACGTCATAAGAAAGAAAAATAACACGCAAAACTATAAGCATCCAAAAGATAAGTATCATACAAACTTAGGAATTAAACATGCTTAAGCCAAAATGGGCCGAATGAATACATGTCTAATGAAACACTTGGGCCATAACCTCAAGTGCATTGCCAAAATGGGCCGAATGAGAATGTTTAAACACACCAACAGAGAATAAAAAGAAAGCTAAACAAGGTAAGGGCTAGATATGGTAAGGCGAGAGGAAATCAAATGTTGCGGGTCTTATACGGGTTCACGTAGTCGGGCCTAGTACGATGCTCTAAGGCATCAAGACGGTCAAACGAGCTCCGAACCAGCTGAGAAAGAGTCTGAATACTCCTTTCAAAGTTAAGCACTTTCAAAGAGAGAGCTTTTGTGGCCTCCAATGTAAGCGATTGATCGCTCGCCATAGCTTTCCCGTGCATGACCAACGCTCCACCTTGACTAGTAAGGAAAGTAAGACCACCGTGTGGGAACACTTCCCCACGAATTGCCTTCAATTCCCTTTCAAAACCCGCTAACCGCTTATCCACTTCCTCCATCCAAGAATACATCCGAGAAGCATCCAAACCCGAGTCTAAAGACCGAGATAGTCCAACCCGAGACAATACCGTAGCCAAATTCGTGGAATGCTCCTCAAACTTCTCCATTAAACCACTCATAAAACCTTCCAATTTTGCCTCTAAAACTCCCAAACCCGAATCACCTGGGGTTTTCTCAACATCTTTAACAAGAATCAACTCGGGTCCATTGACAACAAGACCCATAAGCTTGATCAACTTATCACACATACAATCTCGAGCACTAACACCGTAACTATCATGCCCTACTACTCGCTTTATCTCCAGCTACCGAGACACCCACATCCCATATGGTAAGTCGATTGTGGTGCTCAACTTTTCTTTTGTGATCGTGAGACTAGTTTGAACTATACGGTGCAACACGACACTACCCAAATTCACTTTCTGACCTTCCAACCAAGAATAGACCATGATAGCTTCATAACTCGACACCTTATCACGGCCGCCTCTCCTCGGCACCACAGTGTTCCACAAAAAGTTCAAGAGGAACTTGATTTTTGCCGAAAGAGGACGAACCACGATATTACCTCCTTCCGTCATCTCCTTAAAATACCTTTTCACTAATAACTCCTTTTCACTCACCACATTAGACCATTCAAGACTCGGATTTAATTCAATTTAGTCATCGGGAACCGAAAAAGCAGAGCAAAAATCCGAAACAGAGACCATCACATTGTAGATACCCAGTATCTGCTGAAACTCCAACAAACACCCGATGATTATCGGACTAGAACATGTTTTGGGATCGCAGCGTTTGATCGACAGTCTGTGTACAACTTTACGTCGGAAAACTTAAAACGATTTCGAAAACAAAACATTTCAAAACATTTCAAAAATACCTGGAGTGTTTAATGCACGACGACGGAGTCGCGATGACACTAACTAGAGTCAAAACCGACACCGGACCAAAAACCGACTCAAAAATTCAAATCCCGACTCCAACAACGAGTCAAACCGAGTCAAACACAAAAACCAAAATATCTCAAACCTTCTATGCTAAGTTTTCCCGAATTCATGTTGGTCAAGTACCAAACATGTGACTACAAAACGTAGGATAGAACAAATCATAATTGCGTTTGTTGTGATAGTGACAACACAACTCGAAGTGCCGCGATTTGGCTCGCGCCTCTTTGAGCAGCCCAGGTGGCCACGTCGCTCAAAACTCACACAACCACTCATTCTCCTATAAATACCCCTCAAATGCCACCCATTTGAGACTTACGCGAGTGTCCGCCCCCTCTTTTCTCCCTTAAAATTCTCGACTCGACTTCTAAAGTCACAATCCGACGCGTGTTTACGACCTACCGATCGTAAACACGAGCCTTACACATTGTTTGGTACCGTCATCGTGCAATAAATCACTTGTCCGACCACTTTGACCACTACACCATCACTAAACTCTTAAAACACTCTTTTACTTACCAGAACGGTTTTAAACCGAGTTTTTTCCGATCAAACAAGTTGTTACACTTACGTCGGTCACTCGCCATAACCAAACATGTAAGTATGAGGGTGTAAAAATCCTCTTTTATTATGTTTTCATTCGTTTCACGACTTTAACATGCTAAAACATGCATAACATGAACAAAACAAGGAATAAACGAGCCAAAACTGATTTTTGGTCTGAGGCAGAAGCCTCTTAGGTCGCCAACAGGCTCACGCCTAAATGGGGTGCCCAGACCAGAGATCAACCGTGTTTGTTCTCGTCATTTCCCTTAATCCATTTTCATATTTGAAATTGGTTTTTACCATTTCAAGTATTTTCGAAACCTTTTGTTTCATTTCACATGTTTTAACCATAAAGCATTTTTCACCCTTGGTTCTTCATACCATGACGGTTAAATCCGTGTTTCGGTGATAATATTTGGTTGATGACATTTAAGAGGTATTTTAAAGCCTTTTATTTCATTTCTTTACATTTTCAAAACAAACATATTAGTCACCAACACGAAATCATCCTTGGTTCTATATACCATGCCGAATTTTAACCCGGGTACGATGATGAGTACCGACTAATTACATTCAAAATGGACTTAAAACAATTAGTCCATAATCATTTTCAAAACTAGTCATGTCAAGCTTGTCAAATCGGACCCGACACCGAATATTATCAAATAATGATGATTATTCGAGTCTAGTCCTTCAAATCAACAAATGCGGCCTAAACGACCCTTTCAAAATCAAACCGGGTTCAAATACCTATTTTCAATACGTTTCATAACGTTTTCTAAACAGTCAGAACACGGCATACAGCCGTTGGCTAACCCGCGCCTCAAGCAGGCCTTTTTTTTCTCATTTTCAAAACCAGAGGGAGGCCTCTTACACCGCCGGCTGGCTCGCGCCTCTTATAGCCGTCTGGTACAGGGCCTGTTCCCTTCCAGCATTAGTCTAGGATGATCCCGACTCCGGTTAACCCGGATATAGGACGGATCAGATGACTATTCAAACTATATTTGCCAAATGCCTTATTAAGACAAATGGATCATGTTATGCACCCTAAACCTAATACGGTAAATGGATGTTTAATTTCCGTCTTGCATGCAAATCAACCATTAATCCAACTCAACATCTTATACTTGATACTTGGATTAAATCAACCGACTTAGAAAGCTCTCACATGTTAGGTTTAAATCATTGGATGCGCATTCATGCATTTAAACCGTTTTATCAACTTTTGCATTCAACCAACCAAGATCGATCAGTAGAGGCCGCTAAACGCGGGCGGGATTGGGTGTCTGATTAAAGGGCTTCCCAATACGTACCTTCACCTCTTACTCAAAAACTTTGGATAGTGGACGATCTTATCCAGGGCGTACGAGAGTCATTCTAGAGATAGGATGCTAAAGAGGGACGATTTCCTTATCTTTAGTACCTATGTCAAAACGCTGATTTGTGCTTCGATTTGACCGAGGTATAAAGTGGAATTCGAACGGCTTCCAGGCATCCCACAAATGCTTGGTGGCGACTCCGAACATCTTTAATCGTTTCGAGACCCTTACCGAGACGAAATCGACCGATCTAAAATGATCCGGTCGAAAGCACCTTTACGCCGCCGAGCGTGGCTTTCAAAAAGACCGCTGCCATTGTCCACAGATCGGTTGGGCATACGCAGGTGGGCCCATGTCCACAGATTGGCGACTCCGCTGGGGAAAACTAGGACACTTACGTCTTTGTGATCCCTAGATGGTGAGACTTGAACGAGGTCTTGGTTGGAATGCATTAATTGATATTACGGTCACGGTCGGGTTCCTTGTCCGGGCCCATAACCTAACCCTTTTCGACCAATTGGCTCGTCTCGTCGGCATGAGTTTTCTCATCCCCGCGTTTCGAATCCCGATTGAGTCAAGCATACCATTGACGTTACACATTTCTGTTTCGTCAAAGAACTTTCATCACTTTCGAGCACGAGTCTAGGGCACCATCCTTACACATTTTGTTTGGATTGGTATCCCTCTCGCAAATCGGGGTTTGATTGCTTGGTGTGTAACCCACCCTTTTAAGCCAAAACCCGTGTCAGCATAATGCATAATATAATGAAACTGTGAGTGCTTATGTGCTACTTGATCATAAGTCCTTCCGTGTCATTTCAAACTTTCAAAACACCTTTTTGCGCCGATATAATGGCCATTTCAAACCTCGGTCTTTCGCCGACCGATGCACGCCTTTCTAGGCCGTCGTAATGACGATTTTTAAACCCGGTTTTGTATAACCATTTCAACACGCCTTCCTAGGCCGTCGTAATGACGATTTTCAAACCCGGTTTTGTATAACCATTTCAACACGCCTTTCTAGGCCGTCGTAATGACGATTTTCAAACCCGGTTTTGTATAACCATTTTTTATAACCATTTCAAATCACCTTTTTACGCCGTTATAATCGCCGCGTCTAGACACGGATTTTAAACAGTTTCGCGCCGACAATTGCTCTTTCAAAATCCGAGAAAAGCACACGCCCTTTTTCTCGAGACACTTTCGGGATCCCGAGGACCATGCACCATCCCCGAGACCTCTTCAAACATTTCAAACTCGATTTTCAAAACATAAAATTTTGAATTTCAAAACCCTCTTGGGAAGCAACACACCGTTTTCCGAGCCGGCTCAAACTCAAACCGTCTTTTGCAAATAAACTTAAGAGAGCCCTTTTCAACTGATCGGCTTGCGGAGATCTCTATCTCCGGAAGCCACCCATTAAAGCGACAAATGAATTCTTTTGAAAATTTCTATTTTCGAAAACTTCAGTCCACCATTCCAATTCCGCCTCGTGTCTATCGAGTAAGCAAACGTACTTATGGGTCTTTACTTATGAGTCGTCTTACCACGAGACCCGTCCAATGGCGTCATGCCGTCATATTGGACTCATGTCAAAGGTTCGGTCAAACACCGTCACGTTATAAATCGAGTCAGCACCGAGGGACCACACACGGTCACCCCGTCTTGTTGAGTCGATCTTGGTCTCGTATTCTGTGTTGTCTTCGTTCAGTCTTGGAACCGTGTCGGATTGAGTTGTAATGTGAGCCGTTTTTCTGCCTCAGAGCCATGGCCCCGTCTTCAGCTTCGTCCAACAACAACAATGATAACAACAGAGATGTCACAACTGATCAGCTAGCCAGCCTACTTACCGCTCTTAAGGTCACCCTGGATCGCGTCGAAACCCGTATCGACGCCCTGGAGAACAAGGAAATTGGGGAACATAATACCCCACCTCTGACTGAGACCGAGAAGAGGCTGAAACTTTTGGAAGAACAATTCCTAGCCCGGGGTAACAACATCCACCTTGAAAATAACCGAAGGTTCGAACCTGTTGGGGACCAGTTACATGACAACTTCACTCTGACTGATGTGCCTAAGTTCAAGGGAGTGGAGGACCCACTCAACCACATCCGTGCTTTCAAAGACAACATGGCCATTAAGGGGGTCAAACAGGAACGTTTCACTAGGATCTTCCCATCCTCTTTGGAGCCAATTCCTCGCCAATGGTACTACTCCTTGGACCCGAAAAACCTTACCACCTGGGATGAAATCGCAGTTGAGTTTGCCAAACAGTATGCCGACAATGTCGAGATCCAGTCCAACACCCATACTCTCGAGGTGTTAACCCAAAACGACAAGGAGGGATTCACTGAGTTCCTAACCCGTTGGAGGAGGGTGAGTACTCAGTTGGTTAGTAAGCCGAGTGAATCAACTCCGGTGGAAAAATTTGTCAACAACCTCCGCCCGGTTTATGCCAACCTGCTGAGGTATCAAAATATCAAAACTTTTCAAGATCTGCAGATTCTGGGGACACGTATTGAGGACGACCTCCGAAAGGGTGTCTTAGCAAAGGCCACAGGCAGGGGTTATCAAGGATCCACCTCGACCGGATCTCGCCCTTACGATCAGACAAACAAGATTGATGAGGTTAACCTCATCGAACCATCTGCCAAGAAAATCGAACGCCCCCAGAGAGTGTTCACCAACATAGGGTCGACTTATGCAAGTGCTCTGAAGAGGCTCATGGACCAAGGGAAACTACAACCGATCGGGCCCACCCCGGACCCAGCCGACGCCAAGAAATCCCGATTTTGGAACCCCAACGTCTACTGCCAGTATCATCGAGGGAAAGGGAATGATACCGAAAATTGCTTCAAACTCAAGCACCTCATTCAAGACATGATTGAGAAAAGAGATTTGCCTATACCCCCACCAACTAAGCCAAACAACAAGACGAATCCTCTGGGAATTCACGCCATCTCTGACGAAGAGCCGACCCTAGACTGCTCTCATCTCATCTTGCCAATTGACGATGATGTGAATGTTCTAGAAAACGACCCTTCAGATGGAGTGTTCGTATTCAGTGCTGCCACTATGCTCACTATGTTTCACCAAGTTGAGGAGGCCATTGCCAGCCTTTTTCAGAGAATCACCCGACTCGACGACGCCTAACGTCGACTCATCTTCAATCCCCCGGCACCATGTCCGAGGGAGAATTCCCCAAGAATTCAAAACTACCCACCCCAGGATGGATTGCTCCCGCGACCATTCTGGCATAGGCCCCACGAAAATCACCCTCAAAACAACCATCTTCACGAGAATTACCCTCAAAATAACTACCCTCAAAATAACTACCCTCACAAAAATCGCCCTCACAAAAATATTCCCCACAAGAACTATCCACCGAGGAATACCCCTCCGAGGTGTCCTCGAGACCCTGAAATTAACGGCATATGGCGGGTTGATGTTGAGGATGTCTATGTCATCCCAGGAAAGGAGATGCGGACAAAGGAAATCGGACATCTCACCCGGTCCGGACGTCCCTATCAGAAGCCGAGCAACCCACCGGTCGTTCCAACGACGAATGACCAAGTCGTCCCAGAAGTGGACACTCAATCAAAGATTCCCGAGAACTCAATCCTGAAACAGCTCCAGAAAGCAAAGGCCGAAATCTCTATCTGGCAATTGATCGCAACGTCTTTTGAGCACCGACAAGCCTTGCTGCAGGCTTGGGAAAATTAACCGTACCCTACACCTCTTCCCCAGAAGAAATAGTGGCACACATGACAAGAGACGCCCCTGATCTGAGCAACCCGGCCGTCTTCTCCGACGAGGATATCCCCCTGTTCGGAGCCAATCATAACCTGGCCCTATACATCACTGTGCAATGCCTCCAAAAAAACATACCAATGGTCCTCGTGGATGACGGTTCCGCCGTGAATGTCATTCCTCTCAAAACTGCCCACAGGCTGGGTATTAAGGAATCTGATCTAATCCCAACGAATCAAGGAGTACGCACCTACGACGGCACTCGTCGCAAGGTCGCTGGGCTTATCACTCTAGCCGTCACAACCGGGCCACTAAAAAGACAGACCAGTTTCCAAGTGGTCGACATCGACGCATCCTTCAACATGCTCCCGGGACGCCCCTGGATTCACGCCGTCAAGGCGGTCACCTCAATGCTTCAGCAAAAGATCAGGGTCCCCTTCAACGGGAAAACGATCACGATCCCCGCTTCCCCAATCAAAGCAGTCATGAGAAGAGGGGTAGCCTCCCAAGCCATTGAGGAGGACGACAATGAAATATGGGGTTTCTAAGCCGTGAACGCCATAACTGATGAACTAAATACCTCTGAATGTGACCCGTTCGCCAGCCTCACGATCAACCGTATCATGATGCGCCAGGGTTATTTCCCAGGTTTGCCGCTCAAGGACCCATTGCCTCCCCTGAAACAGGCTAAGGTCCCCAACATTCCCTTTGGACCGGGATACGAACTTACTGACAAAGATATCCAGGAGATGAACCTCCTAATCCGAAAACGCAAGAAGCACGGAGTCATCCTCCGTCCTTACCGCCTAACTCTCAACGGATACTTTGTCCCCGAGGGAGAGTCTGAACTCTACCACGGCTTTCCGGAACCTATCTATAACTCTGTGGCGAAGGCTAGATACCCGGGAGTGGAAGTCTTCCAGGACTGCTACTTTATTCCCGACAACGTCGAAGCTGCATCAACCGAGTCCAAACCATCACCATGCCTCGACGGACAAGCTGTCACACTACTCTTTGGGGAAGATAACATCAAACGCCTCGACCATGAGGACATCATCAACATCACCCTGAAAGACAATCAGTTTGATCTAACCGCCTTGATCTCCGATACTGACCCGGAGAAAGCCACCCAAGGCTGGAGGAAAACCATCAAGTGGACCGATCGCCAGGGCCGCATTCTCAAGATCACAACTGGAGAAGGCCCTATGTTCAAGGAGGAAAGTGAAGAAGGATCTGAGTCTGAGTCTGAGTCGGAGTCAGAGTCTGTTATAGCTCCTAACACTCCAAAAGTCCCAGTCAAGGTCCCCTTCCCACTATTTTATCACAAAGTCGTGGCTGATTCAGAGGCTGAGTCTACTAAGGTCACCCCCACTCCAATGAAAGGTGACAACCTGGAGCCTGTTCCAGGGGCCACTTCCTCTGTTGTGTCGCCTCTGACTAACCACGAGATGTCTGTCCTTTCCGAGCTTTTCGCTCGTGTCAACTTAATGAACGCTAAGTTTGCTTATGACTTGTCTCAATTTAACTGCAATGCAATTCTGAATGATTCTGAGGAATTTGACTTGAGTGACTACCCACCTCACTTAGCCAAAGAACTTGACAAACGGGAAACCAGAACCCCCATCATTGAGGAAACCGAGCCTATTAACGTAGGAACCGACAATACACCTCAAGAACTTAGGATAGGGACAACCCTGGACCCCTCGGAAAGACAACAGTTCATTGACCTCCTCCACGAATACAAGGACGTGTTCGCCTGGTCTTACAGAGATATGCCTGGGATTGACAGAGAAATTGCAGAGCACCGGATACCCATCAAACCCGAGGCTAAACCTGTGAAACAGAAGCTATGCCGGATGCGTCCTGAATGGGCCTTAAAAATCAAAGAAGAGGTGGACAAACAGTTCAAGACTGGGTTCATCAAAGTATCTGAATACTCTGACTGGGTGGCCAACATTGTGCCAGTACCAAATAAAGACGGACGAATTCGGGTTTGCGTCAACTTCAGGGATCTGAACAAGGCAAGTCCAAAGGACGACTTCCCTTTGCCACATGTCATTCTAGTAGACAACACCGCCGAACATGCTCTCCTATCATTCATGGACGGGTATGCCGGGAACAACCAGATTAAAATGGCTGAGGAAGACATGCATAAAACTGTGTTCACTACACAGTGGGGTACATATTGCTACACGGTCATGCCTTTCGGCCTCATCAACGCCGGAGCGACCTATCAAAGAACCGCTACCACTCTCCTACATTATATGATGAACAAGGAGATAGAGGTATATGTCGATGACATGATCGTCAAATCAAAAGAACGGGACGGCCACATCAATGCCCTCCGAAAATTCTTCGCTCGTCTGCGGAAATATAACATGAGACTAAATCCTCAGAAGTGTGCATTCGGGGTCACCTCCGGAAAACTCTTGGGACATGTCGTCATCAAAAGAGGCATTGAGATTGATCTAACCAAAATCAAAGCCCTTCAACAAATGCCTCGGCCTAAGAACGAGAAGGAGATTCGGGGATTTCTCGGTCAGGTCCAGTACATCAGCCGGTTCATCGCCAAGCTCACTATGATTTGTGAACCGATATTCAAGAAGCTTCGCGCCTCCGATCACACTGCTTGGGACGACGACTGTCAGAAGGCATTCGATAGGATAAAAGAAATCCTATCCAAACCTCTTGTCCTCATGCCACTTCAACCGGGGATTCCTCTATTCCTGTACCTGACTGTTACTGACGCAGCCATGGTAGCAATGCTAGCACAAACAGTTGGCAACGAGGAGCGAGCCATCTAGTACATCAGCAAAAAGTTCGTTGAGTACGAGACAAGGTATACCCAACTGGAAAATACATGCCTTGCCCTAGTATGGTCAACAAAGAAGCTGCGGCATTACATGCTCAGCTACTCGGTCCACATCTACTCCAAGATGGACCCAGTCAAATACATCTTCAAAAAACCCGTACTAAACGGAAGGCTGTCTAGATGGACACTCATGCTGTCTGAATTCGATCTCAAGTTTCTACCCCTCAAGGTTATCAAGGGAAGAGCAGTCGCTGATTTCCTAGCAGAAAATCCCGTCAACGAGGATCCAACGACCGACACATGGTCACTTCCTGACGAAGACATCCTTTGTGCC
The DNA here is from genome assembly GCF_048544455.1 of Silene latifolia. Classification (NCBI taxonomy): domain Eukaryota; kingdom Viridiplantae; phylum Streptophyta; class Magnoliopsida; order Caryophyllales; family Caryophyllaceae; genus Silene; species Silene latifolia. Next base: position 162,972,131 of record NC_133526.1, read on the forward strand.
GACTCCGATGCATGGGACCTATACTTTGATGGTGCATATAATCTGAGAGGCTTCGGGGTAGGGATCCTTCTAATATCACCGGAAGGAGAACACGTTCCAATCTCGGTCAAGCTAGACTTCGCCGTCACAAACAATGCCGCTGAATATGAAGCATATCTCATCGGCCTACAAGCAGCCATCACACTTGGCATCAAGAGACTGAAAGTCCATGGCGATTCCTCACTCATCATCAATCAGGTATCCGGATCATGGAAAATCCGATCTGATAGCTTAGCTCCCTACCGACCAAAGGTCAATCAAGAGGCCGAGTTCTTCGACCAAGTCGACTACTTCCACTTGCCGCGGGAGGAAAATCAATTTGCTGATGCCCTGGCAAAACTTGCCGCGCTCGTCAACATACCTGACGACATGACATCGATGCCCCTATGTGTCGAGAGGCGGAGTGAGCCAGCTCACATTTGTGCCATTATCGACGACGAGGAAAGCCATGATGAACCTTGGTACCAAGCCATCCTCAATTACAAAACCAAAAACGAATTCCCTCCCAACTCTGATCAAAGAAGACAAAGAGCCATCCGCTTACTTGCATCACAATTCGTGATAAACCAAAATCAGCTCTACAAAAGAACACCCCAAGGAATTCTCCTCCTTTGCATTGACCATCACAAAGCCAAGAAAGTCATGAGAGAAGTTCACGACGGAGAATGTGGCCCTCACATGAGTGCAATGATGCTTACACGGAAAATCATGCGGCTAGGTTACTACTGGACAACCATGGAAGCCGATTGCCGTAACTACGTCAAACATTGCCACAATTGCCAAATCTTCGCCAACATACAACACATACCACCATCCCTTTTATACACCATGACATTACCCTGGCCTTTCTCAACCTGGGGCATCGACATCATCGGGAAAGTCAACCCGATAGGCACCAAGGGGCATTGCTTCGTCCTCGTCGCCATCGACTACGTCACCAAATGGGTGGAAGCGCAGTCATATGCAGTCTTGACCACCAAACAAGTGGCCAAGTTCATTCAAAACAACATCATCTGTCGATATGGGGTACCCCATGAAATCATCAGCGATCAAGGCTCTCACTTCCGGGCGGAAACTCAAGCTTTGCTGGACAAATACAAGATCAAACGACATCGATTATCCCCCTACCATCCCCAAACTAATGGAGCGGTAGAGGCAGCGAACAAAACTCTTGTCACCATTATCAAGAAAATGCAAGACAACTACCGCGATTGGCCGAGCAAACTCCCATTCGCACTCTGGGGATACCGAACCTCCATTCAAACACCGACACGCGCCACACCCTTCTACCTAGCATACGGTATGGAGGCGGTTCAACCGGTAGAGTTAGAGGTCACATCTCTACGCATCCTATTGGAGAGTCAAGTCCCTGAGGCGGAATGGACACGTCGAAGGTACGAACAACTCACTCTCCTAGACGAACGGCGACTCAACGCCTTGCACAACGTCCCGCTATACCAACGACGTATACAACGGGCATTCAACAAGAAGGTCAAACCCAGAAACATCCAGGAGGGCGACTTGGTCCTCAAGTCAGTTCGAGCACCATTACCCGTCGATCCGAGGGGAAAATTCAAACCCAACTGGGCCGGGCCATACCTGGTCAAGAAAATACTTTCGGGGGGCGCAGTGAGACTGAGTGACCTGGATGGGGAGGACTTTACAAACCCGACCAACCTAGACCAACTCAAGAAATACTACCCTTGAACTCTATCAATCAACAACCTAGCCTAGTTTTGCAACTAGCACCAACCTCAACCCTTTTCAAGTCAAGTTCCTCAATATGTTCTGATTTGAAATTGCATGTTTTATCGAGTCTAAGCTGCGGCACCTTGCCCGTTTCGAATGTCCTTTGATCCGTCAAAGGCAACGTCCATTTGCACTACAAAAACAAACCCCTGAACTACGAGCATGGTTTGATTTCACCTCTTCAAGTGAATACGTAGGCAGTCCCTCTTATGCTTGAGGGATACAACCACAAAACCCAATTCAAATTCACAAAACCCCTGAACTACGATCATGGTTTGATTTCACCTCTCCTGGTGAATATGTAGGCAGTCCTTTCTTACACAAGAAGGATACAACCATCCCCACAATCAAAAAAAAAACATCCCCATCAAAAAAAGAAAGGGAAAACCATTCCCTTTCCCACAAAAATACAAAAATGAGCCTTTCTCCCTTTCCACAAGATACCACTTTCCTAAGTGCAATTGTTTAGGACGATTCAAATCGAGTTGCCTTCACAAAACGGATGGAAGAAACAAGCGTTCACAATTTTCTACACGGGCAATCCTCTTATTTAATTAATAATGGGGGGATTACAATTTCAACAACAAATAAAGCTCGACTAGTTTACAACTTGTCAAAGCTAAGGTGTCAACTAACACACCTCACATAGTAAAACTAGCACAAAACACACAACAACTAGCTAGTACAACATAATAAAAAACCTACAACAATAATACAACATAATAATAAAGTGGGTAATGGAGGTCTTCACTCTTCCATTCTACCCTTGCCTTTTCCCTCGGGGTACATCTTCCCCATGTTCTTCTTGTTGGCCCGCCTAGCATGGACTTCCTCCTCGGAATGGATCCTAAACGGATCTAAGGCGGCAACGGCCTCCGGTCTAGCACAAGACCCCATGTTCGACCCAAGACGAGCCAATGCACGGCCCACCATACTCCTGGGGCCGGAATTCCTCCTCTTCGGTGGTCTCATCACATCGGGAGTAGCTCCATCAACATACTCTTCAAAGAAGGCATGGTTGGCCTTGCCAACCTCTCGGTACTTCAAGTCGACAACCTCGTCCTTACGGAATTTGGATCTCTCTTCCAAGGACGGAGCGCGTGACCACTTGACATAAGCGGGAGTCACCCATGTCATGGCAATGGGGTTTGGCACCTCCCAAAGTGGCCGAGTGGCCCACCACCTTTCGAAGAATTCCACAAGCTCGGAGTTCAGGAAAACATTCTCTTGGACAAGAGTATCTTGAGCGGGCACCTTTTGTTGACGCCCCATTTGCCTCATGAGCCTTTCGGGATAAATGAAGGAGACAACCTTCAAACCCACCACCATCAAAGAATGAGGACTAGCACCCGAAGCGGTCAACCCCGTGAAGGACCTCAAGTGCCACCACGGCACCACCCAACGGATATGAGGACCACCCTCCTCCGCCAATCTTGCGGCCCAATAGGCCTCGGTGGAAGCAAAACTATCTGGATGCAACTTCTTCCTCATATTAAGGTGACGGAAGGAGTAAGAAGAAGGATTAACCGGAGGCTCTACGTACCTTAGCCTCTCCAATAGCCACACTTGGAGGATCCTTGGCGATCCAAAAGAGGGAGCTTCTCCACAAGAGCCTTCCTTGTCCAAAGCTTGGATAATCTCTCCAAGCACCAACCATGATGGATCTCTACCATGCTCCATTTGCTCAATCACATGGATAAGGGTCATGCTACCATGGCATCTCAGCCCCTCCTTCTTCAAGACATCAACGAAGAGGTACACATGGACAAGGCAAAATGCAAGAGCCCTTCTCCTAGCAACCTCCGAGACATTAACATCTAACCGATTCGAGAAGATGTTAATAAGAGCCAGCATATCCACACCATGTGGAGCAAGAAGGAAGTTGACTTGGCTTGTTGATAAGCCCAACATGGAACGGAATTTCTCCTTGTAGCACAACCGAGTCGGAGGAAACACCGGAGTACAACCCGGCCACCCACCAATGGCTCCAACTTCTTCGGCAAGAGGACAAATCTCGCCCTTCGGGAAAACGAAAACATGATGTTTCGAATCCCAAAACCGAGAACATGCTTCAAGAAACGAAGGTTGCACCTTGACTTGACGAAGCACCAACAATTGACCAACTCCCATGCAATCGAGTTGATACTTCTCGGGAGGCGACAAATCCCGGCACCATTGTCGCAATGCGTTCTCGAAAGCATCCATGAAATATTTTTGTGGAAGAAGAAGAGGTTTTGTGGAGATGTTTTTTGTGTTTCGGATGCTGAAACAATGAAGCGCAAACGTCCCTATTTATACAAAATGATCAGCGCACTTTTCAGAAAAGGGGAGAGCCGGCTTTCATCGCCAAGACGCTCGCGCCTCTTTGAGGCTTCTCCAGGATTCCCGCTGTTGAATTGTCTCTTTCAACATGTGTTTTCTCCTGACACCTCAAACCTCCTGCCAGGAGCCTCGCGCCTCTTAGGGATGATCCGGGAAATTTTGTGTTTCTTCACACTCACATTTCCTTGTTTTCGCGTTTTACGAAATCCGACACGGTTTCCATGACGCAGCTTTAAACATACGGATTTTTCTTTCTTTTTTTAAAAGGGGGAAGGGCTAGTCGCCCCGATCCGCGACGGATCGTTTCCATGTCAGTCGAAATTCCGAAATTTTTTTTTTTCGCTTTTTCGCAATTCAAAAATCAAAATCGAAAATTGATAACACGACATCAATTTTCCTCCAAAATTCAAGCACTCACAAATTCGAGTCTTGACCTCAAAAGCCAAACGCACTCACAAAAATCCTTTTCTAAAAATTCGTTCCTGACGATTTGAGTTTTTATATTTTTCGAGTCATTTTCAAAAATTTTCGATGCAATTTAATTCACGACACGAGTTAATTACTCAAATTTTCAAACAATTCCTTTTGAATTCCGAACGTGACGATTTGTCACGGAATTTTCAAAATTTCAATTTTAACTTCAAGTCATCTTGGTTAATTTTGATTTTTCAAACAAATGCTTTACGTGTTCAAATGCTTCTACGTGTTTGCGTATATGCTATCTGTTGCTTGTTTTCTACACTAACGATGCAGGAACTGGTGCAAAGCAAAAGGAGAGTCAACAGCCAACAACGCTCCTACGAAACACAACACAAAAAAAAGCCAAAAATCACAAAATAAACCACAATCCAAAAACACATATATACAAACTGCCTTACGCAAAATACATCAACGAACGTCTATCATACAGACACTGGCCTAAAACAAACGTCTATCATACAGACACTGGCCTAAAACAAACGTCTATCATACAGACACTGGCCTAAAACAAACGTCTATCATACAGACACTGGCCTAAAACAAACGTCTATCATACAGACACTGGCCTAAAACAAACGTCTATCATACAGACACTGGCCATCATACAGACACTGGCCTAAAACAAACGTCTATCATACAGACACTGGCCTAGGAAAACGAACTGGGGGCTATCTGCCACCTACCGAACTAAGCATCTCTATCCTCTCAAACGGAAAAGAAAGGGAGCAATAGGAAAAAGAGGAGCAGCAACGGAAGCAGAGGAGGTTACCATGGCGATGACCCCTCACTCCTGCTCCATGACAAAAAGGAAGACAATGTCTTGCAGATTTCGGACGATACGACAACCGGGGACCGTAGCTCAGCATGCTACCCCGATGTTGGACCCCACTCAGCTGAATTCAACTGCGATCAAGGTCAACAACAGGGGATAACACACTCGTACTGACCCCCAATCATCGGTCATCCCGTCCATGAGCCACGACAAAAGGACAAACCAAATTGACATCACGTCGTTTCGTACCAAAAATAAAATACCTAAGTACTACTAACAGAAGTCAGCGGTAAGTAGGGTCGATCTCCACAGGGAGGCGGTGTACTATCTATTTGTTTGTTCTATCCGTCTGATGTCACGATGGGGGTTGAATTGATTGTGTTAACTAAACTAGAAAGGCTAAAGAAGAGAAATGAAAAAGAGAATTAACAGTAAGAGAAGGGAGTATGCTAGGAGTCGGTCTACCGTGGCAGCTATCAGATCTTATACTATCGGGAATACTAAGGCGATTAGACTATTGATAAGAAGAGCTATGGTCGTCACCTTTCGGTCCTTAAACCGCCCTAGAGCGTAAACAGCTTAACTTTCGCCCTCACTGCAATACCCTATCGTAATTAAGCAAGCCTTCCCTTCCAATCTTTCGATCTAGGTCGGGGTTAACTAAATTTATGGTCTCCTGCATGCATTCATTCGACCGGATAACAGTTAAATTGCCTAATACAATTCTTATCGCAGGGCTAATCTATTTAATACAATTAAAGCATCGCTACCACGGCTTCCCTAATCCTAACATACTAGGGGGAATTTAGCTAGACATGGAATTAATAAGAACAATAAATAAAGAGGGAGAGGGAATAATAACCATTAAATAAAAAGAGAGAAAAGAAGAAAGAATTACTGAATTAAAGAGATCCGGAAATGAACAGGAATAAAAGTAATAGTGTATAGAGAAAGGGAGAAGAGCAACGTGGTCCTTGGATAAAAAGCATAACATAACTGACGACCTAACTCCTATTTATAAGAAATTAGGAGTTTAATTAAACCTAATGACGGAAAATAACTAAAAAGCCCAGCCCGTCAGCAAAATCCACTCGATCGAGTAACTAAATCACTCGATCGAGCAAAGGCATAAAAGGAACTGGTCGATCGAAAGGAAAAATAGTCGATCGAGTACTTATTCATCCTAAAACCACTCGATCGAGAAGAAGTGGCTCTCGATCGAGCAAATGGGCTCTCGATCGAATAGAAATAGTTCTCGATCGAGCACTTCTCAGCGCGTAATTCCTGCTTCGCGCAATGAACTTCAAACGGCTGCCATTTCTTCGTTACTTGGACAAATAAGGCGTGGTTGGTGGCGTTGGAAAGCTAAGAGGATAAGCTTTCACCTCCAACTAGAATTACCTTAATAACTGTTGTAGAACTCGAGATATGGCTCTTACAAGCAGGAACTAGCAAATTGAAGCACTCTCTTGGCTCGCCTAACTTCCTTACTCCAATGCGCATCTCAAAATAGCACTTTCCAAGCTCCGAATTATCTCTTCCTCCAAATACATGCTAAACGGATGGTAAATAGCTTGATTTCACTACTTTCGGATCCATACCTGCAAATAAGACATAATAACCCAAAGTAGCATATTCGGGGCATTTCGTAGCAATAAACCACGATAAAGGCATAGAAATACGTGCATAAAATAGGCTAAAAAGACTATATAAAATGCACGTATCAAATCTCCCCAAACCAAACCTTTACTCGTCCCCGAGTAAACTAAAATGTAACTAAAGGAACGGAAAAAGATAACTCAGAGCTAGCTACAAATGCCCACTTAAGCCAATTTAATGCAAGCAAACTAACACTTATAGCAGATAGTCAAATGCAAACGAGTTATAGGATGTTTATAAATAAGTGAACCGTCGACCTTGCAAGACCTTTAATAATGGACTCTCACGGGTCACTCTTTCTCTCATGAAGCAAAGGGCAAGCATATATATGTAAGAGAGGAAGAAAAATAGTCGCTCACCTAGACTACGACCTACATAGCATGCATGCAACTAATATGATAGACAATTCTAGCTACCAAACGTACATTCCAACCAAACGAGGTCCTGTCACAGCCGAGGGCTTACAAAAATATGGTAAAGTGAGGCAATGGGTAAGAAAAGGCAAAACATTTATGGGAATGTGGAGGTATAGGTGATCAAGCTAGTACCTAAACAAAACCATATGAAACATATCCATTTCCAACTCAATTATGAATCTAAGCACATGCCCTTCATTTGGCACAAAACTCACCAAACCGAACCAAACGTACTCCTCAAATGATATAAGATAGAACATAGGAGCAGAAACCGTCAACCATTTTTTCTCATTTATCTTTTCTTTTTCTATTTTTTCTTCGGTTTCTTCTTCTTTTTTTCTTTTCTTTTCAACTTATTTTTTTTTTTCGTTTTCTTTTTTTTTTTCTTCTATTTCACGTTTTTTTTATCTCATCAACCTCCTTTTCTTCATAAATTACCAACTCCAAATCAATATGATATGAGCCAACCTTGATACAATAGATAATATACCGCAAAACAATCTAAACTAGCTTGACAAGGCAGGCTAAATTTGGATGTAGCTAAGGGTCAACTGGCAAATTTGGCTAATGTGGAGTTTATGGGTAAAAATGAAAGAAAGGGAAATGTAAGCACCTCCCTGCATGTGACACCAACCACTAACCCGAATGTATAAAGGCAAAAAGCAGTTGAATTTCATATACGTGCAAATTAATGATACATGATATGCAAGGAGTAACTACTCACAATCCTACATGAAACTGGTCACAATGACACCAGTTTATAAGGCTCTAATCCCTTAGAATTTATAAGTAGCTTGCCAAAATTTCAGGTCAAGTCTATATGTTCAGCTAAATTTAACATCAACTCGTAGATATGCAATAAGACAAAGCTAAAAGATAACAGTTCAATGCAAGGCTTAAGCAAAAAGACAAACGCAGTGCAATATCATCATGGAAATCTACCGTTCCGACTCAACCTATATGCTAAAATAAACGTGAATATTTTTGAATTTTTGAAAAATTTTCATTTTTTTTTTGAGATTTTTGATTTTTATGAAAATAAACAACAATGCATACTGAAATTGAACGTGATAACAGAAATGCAATAAAAACAAGATGCAGACACAGATATGGATGCATAACCTCCCCAAACCAAACCGTACAATGTCCCCATTGTACCAAAACATGGAAAGGAAATGCAAACTGAAGGAGAAAGAGAGTAAATGCGGAAAGACTCACAAAATAGCGCGAATAAGGGGGCCTCCCCAAACCGACCATGAAATGGGAGGTTGCTAAAGGCCCGGAAAACCGTCTCAGGAAGCTAATCCAAGTCAATAGCACTCGATCAAGAGGAATAGTAGCTGATCGAGTGAACTGGGCATCCAAAACTGCTCGATCGACTGGAATAGTGGTCGATCGAGTGGTTCTCTAATCTGCAGGTGGTCGATCGAGTGATTAATCACTCGATCGAGTGAATCCTTTAGCTACAGTGCTCGATCGAGTGGGCAAAACCACTCGATCGAGTGATGCTCGACGAATTCCTGCAAAATGCAATTAAAACAGCCCGCAAACTAACAAAAACAAGCTTAACTGAGACCGTCTATGGTATAAAAACCATTTATTACAACTGAAAGTAAATAAAAAGCAAAATTAAAATCGCCGGGTTGCCTCCCGGGTAGCGCTAGCTTCAGTCAGGTCCCAGCTCGACCTTCTTTTTCTTCGAGCCTCTCTAGTAGTTACAATCAAAACAGCTCAAAGCGCGCAGCAACCTGTCAAATAGCTGCGCATGTGCTACACAAAAGCATAAGTAGCACAAAAGTGGAATACAGAAATAGGAAATAAAAATATGTAAACATTTAAGTCTAACAAATTTCCTATGCGAGCTCCTAAATTTATCCACAAAATATAGAAGCGCGGGAGCAATTGTCAATAATTTAGGGCTCCAAATTAGATTAACAATTTTAAAATGACAAGGATGGTGAGAAATTGCTAATTTATGCGTCCACATATGAGGGGGTATAGCTTTGAAAAAGGAAGCATGAATAAGACGAGGCAATTTACAAATAATAATGAAATTACCGTTTACTACCTCAGGTTGATCACTCTTAATGACGGAATCATAGATAAAAGAATTCATTACCTCTTCCGTGCTAGGAGTAATTACCGACTCAGCTGTCCTTTTGTCGTCCTTAGTGGAGTCTGTCCCGTAAATCTCGGCCTCAAGCGCATCTAACTCGGCTTTGAATAAGGGAGACTCACCATAACCGTTGTCATCGTCAAAATCGTCATCAAAATCAAGCCCAAATGACGAACCAAAGCTCCCAATGGCCAAACTACACGATCGAGTAGAATCTTCATTCGATCGAGCAGTTTCCTCCTGATTTCCACTCGATCGAGCAGCAATTTCACTCGATCGAGCAGTCTCTCCTGGAAAATCACTCGATCGAGTGATTCCTCCTGTACAGCGCTGAAATCTTCGCATGAGGCAGTGAAATATGATAGAAACTCGTCATCCGAGTCATAGAGGTCATCCTCAGCATTGGGCAACACGGTTTTCTCAGGGGAGAAACCGCTCTCAGCAAGGTATACCTCTTCTTCTTGCACCTCAGCTGCTAACTGAGCAATGTCAGTTTCGAGCTTAAGGAATCGAGCGTCCATATTTTTATTGCTCTCTTGCATTTGTGATACAAGCGTTACCATTGAATATGTCAGCTCCGCGATCTCTTCTATCTCCATCTCAGCTGCTAACTGAGCAACTACAGACTCGAGCTTATCAACTCGCGAGAAGTATTCTTGCGCTTGGAATGCAAGTGTCTCCATCAAGGATTTCAGCTCCGCAATCTCTTCTTCTTGTATCTCAGGAGGATCTTGTTGCGGTGGCCATTGATAGGGTGGATGTGGCGGCACAACTACAGCTGCATTGTGCTCAGCAGAGCCACATCTCTCATGCGCGAGATCACCTACTGCTTCCATATAATGGGACATCGGTGATGGGTCAAAGGTACTCAAGCCTTCCCTTTGACTGTCTTTCACCTAGAACTGTCTAGGTAGTACCTGTAAGGCCTATCAAAACAGCACTCAAGGAAAAAGATTAAAACGGCCTCAAGGGAAAAATCCCTTGAGGCTAAAAACAGATAAAATTAAACAAATAAATAAATAGATTGCCTCCCAACAACGGCGCCAAAATTTGATACTTTGTCGTTTTAAAAAATAAAATACCTAAGTACTACTAACAGAAGTCAGCGGTAAGTAGGGTCGATCTCCACAGGGAGGCGGTGTACTATCTATTTGGCTGTTCTATCCGTCTGATGTCACGATGGGGGTTGAATTGATTGTGTTAACTAAACTAGAAAGGCTAAAGAAGAGAAATGAAAAAGAGAATTAACAGTAAGAGAAGGGAGTATGCTAGGAGTCGGTCTACCGTGGCAGCTATCAGATCTTATACTATCGGGAATACTAAGGCGATTAGACTATTGATAAGAAGAGCTATGGTCGTCACCTTTCGGTCCTTAAACCGCCCTAGAGCGTAAACAGCTTAACTTTCGCCCTCACTGCAATACCCTATCGTAATTAAGCAAGCCTTCCCTTCCAATCTTTCGATCTAGGTCGGGGTTAACTAAATTTATGGTCTCCTGCATGCATTCATTCGACCGGATAACAGTTAAATTGCCTAATACAATTCTTATCGCAGGGCTAATCTATTTAATACAATTAAAGCATCGCTACCACGGCTTCCCTAATCCTAACATACTAGGGGGAATTTAGCTAGACATGGAATTAATAAGAACAATAAATAAAGAGGGAGAGGGAATAATAACCATTAAATAAAAAGAGAGAAAAGAAGAAAGAATTACTGAATTAAAGAGATCCGGAAATGAACAGGAATAAAAGTAACAGTGTATAGAGAAAGGGAGAAGAGCAACGTGGTCCTTGGATAAAAAGCATAACATAACTGACGACCTAACTCCTATTTATAAGAAATTAGGAGTTTAATTAAACCTAATGACGGAAAATAACTAAAAAGCCCACCAAAAAATCCACTCGATCGAGTAACTAAATCACTCGATCGAGCAAAGGCATAAAAGGAACTGGTCGATCGAAAGGAAAAATAGTCGATCGAGTACTTATTCATCCTAAAACCACTCGATCGAGAAGAAGTGGCTCTCGATCGAGCAAATGGGCTCTCGATCGAATAGAAATAGTTCTCGATCGAGCACTTCTCAGCGCGTAATTCCTGCTTCGCGCACTGAACTTCAAACGGCTGCCATTTCTTCGTTACTTGGACAAATAAGGCGTGGTTGGTGGCGTTGGAAAGCTAAGAGGATAAGCTTTCACCTCCAACTGGAATCACCTTAATAACTGTTGTAGAACTCGAAATATGGCTCTTACAAGCAGGAACTAGCAAATTGAAGCACTCTCTTGGCTCGCCTAACTTCCTTACACCAATGCGCATCTCAAAATAGCACTTTCCAAGCTCCGAATTATCTCTTCCTCCAAATGCATGCTAAACGGACGGTAAATAGCTTGATTTCACTACTTTCGGATCCATACCTGCAAATAAGACATAATAACCCAAAGTAGCATATTCGGGGCATTTCGTAGCAATAAACCACGATAAAGGCATAGAAATACGTGCATAAAATAGGCTAAAAAGACTATATAAAATGCACGTATCACCAGCCATATTGACCGCCTATCCGAATCTCTACAGACAATGACCAACGATCGATAACCGATCGTTAACCGGACAAAGGCCGCCAGGGAGAAACACAACCAAGCCTGTAACAAAAAACAGTTGACTCTCCCCCTCCGGGATCGACTTCCTCCTCCAAAACCTCGACAACGGACCCCATCGGTCCCAAACGATATCCTGCAATCAAAAACAACAAAAAAGCGTCAGCCGAAATTTCGGCATTACGACGGCATGAAATGGACGAATCCAAAAACAAACAACAACAACCTGCAAAACAAAACAAAGGGCAATCCCGCCCCCAAACCATTCACAAAAAAAAACAACACAAAATGACTCGCCCCTCTTTTCAAGCAAAAGACGAGTCAAAAACCACAAAACGACTCGCCCCTCTTTTCAAGCAAAAGACGAGTAAAAAGAAAACAACACAAAAACGACTCGCCCCTCTTTCCATGCAAAAGACGAGTCAAGACCACAAAAACGACATTTCAAGACCCATACAAGGTCTGCCAACAACCCAAAACATATTCCCGACACAATGGGGATTTTTCTACGGTTCAAAAAGGCAATTCATACGCTAGTTTGAGCCCGAGCCGGTCAAAAATTCAAAAACGACCGCAAAAAGGTAAACGTGATTTCATCACGCCTCAAGGTGACCTAAAATACCATTAAGGTCCATTTCAAGGCAGACTGACTCAATTCAAGCCCAAACAAGCGCTTATTTTGTCAGACGTAAGACATAAAAAAGGCAAAAATTCAATTTTGCCCACAAACATCTAATGAAGGTCCTTAAATGGCAAACACGGGTTTTCCCAACTACAATGCAACCTAGTGGGACCCACTACCCAAGCAAATAAACTTAGCATTGTGAAATGAGACGGTTTCTCGCCTCATTCACGTTTTTCGAGCATAAGGAGCGGTAACGGGGACCAAAATGCAAACTAAAAGCACCCCTATACTCCTAAACAGGTTTCTAACCTAATGCAAACATCAATTTCACTCGAAATTGGCTCAAGTAAAAACGCCCAATTCGATTTTTAGGGCAAAATCCACCCTAATTCAATCTAGCTAACAATCAGCAAATTTGAAAGGATTCAAGAGGAAATACTTACCTTGAGATGACATTTGTTGACAATGGCACGGATGAAAGCAAGTTTGAAGGTCCGTCAATGGCGATTTTGGGCGAAATTTCGAGGTTGAGGATGAATATTCATCCGCAACTCAACCTCGCGTCTTTTTAACAAAAAATAGGGAAGCCGGCTTGCATCGCCAGGTGGCTCGCGCCTAAACCAGGGCTCCCCTTTTCTTTTTCAGCGAAATTTGGGCTTTGGCCCAATTTCCCACAACTGACTTCAAAATTTTCGTTGACGATATTAAATATTGTCATTTCCTCGAAAACAAACAAAAACAAATAGTGAAAATTTAAAACTCACTATTTTCAAGCAAACGGCGATCAAAACCGCCAATTTCAAAAATAATGGCGAAATCAAAATTCACCATTCAAATTTCCCAATCACTAGTAAAGATTCCAAATTCACTATTTCTTTCAAATGTCAACGGCGGCAAATAAACCGTCACTTCAATTAATAGTGAAGATTCCAAATTCACTATTTCTTTCAAATGTCAACGGCGGCACATAAACTGTCACTTCAAACGCTATAGCAGATTTAAAATTTGCTATTTCCTTTCAAAATTAAGACAAACGGCGATCAAAACCGCCACTACAAATTCAAACCGGATGGTGAAAATTCCAAATTCACTATTCCTCCAAATACCAGCAGGGGGCTTCCTCGCGGAACCCTCTCATTCCAAAAAACAGTAATGGTGAGAATCCATACTCACTATTTCCACAGCGACATCATGAGTTCGCTACTTTCAAAGCAAGCCCATTTGACGCGACTATTCCCATGGTCCATTAACCGACCATACCGTGGCTGGCGAGCCTTTGTCCGCAACCTCTTCAAGAATACATCCCGAAGATGCCTCGGGTACATTTCATTACCTTTTCAAGGACACATCCCGAAGATGCCGCGGTTACATTTCCTCATCGCGGCTGGCGAGCCTTACAATGCACCATGGCTGGCGAGCCTTACAACGCGCCGCGGCTGGCGAGCCCTCCTCACATACGCACCGCGGCTGGCGAGCCTTACAACGCACCACGGCTGGCGAGCCTTACAACGCACCGCGGCTGGCGAGCCTTACAACGCGCCGCGGCTGGCGAGCCTTACAACGCACCGTGGATGGCGAGCCTTACAATGCACCGTGGCTGGCGAGCCTTACAACGCACCGTGGCTGGCGAGCCTTACAACGCGCCGCGGCTGGAGAGCCCTCCTCACATACGCACCGCGGCTGGCGAGCCTTACAACGCACCACGGCTGGCGAGCCTTACAACGCACCGTGGCTGGCGAGCCTTACAACGCGCCGCGGCTAGCGAGCCCTCCTCACATACGCACTGCGGCTGGCGAGCCTTACAATGCACCATGGCTGGCGAGCCTTACAACGCGTCGCGGCTGGCGAGCCTTCCTCACATACGCACCGTGGCTGGCGAGCCTTAGAATGCACCGCGGCTGGCGAGCCTTACAACGCACCATGGCTGGCGAGCCTTACAACGCGCCGCGGCTGGCGAGCCTTACAACGCGCCGCGGCTGGCGAGCCCTCTTCACATACGCACCGCAGCTGGCGAGCATTTATCCGCAACCATGCAAGGACATATCCGAAGATGCCTCAGGTATGACTCCTTCTTATGGCTGGCGAGCCTTCGTACGTAGTCTAATGGACTTTAAACGACCCGCACAGACAGTCGACAGACTCTAAACTGTTCCCGACGACAGGTCCTTGACTCGTACGCTCGAGTTGACTTGGTGTCGCCCTTCCCGACGGCAGGTCCTTGGCCCGAATCCTTTCGAGCCGCCTCGACGTCGCTTGGGTCTTCAGGTTGTAATCTTCGATTGACCTGGGGACTCTACTTTGACTTTTGCCATGTCCAAGCCTCAGTCAAATTGGGGCTCTGAGATACCCGATGTCTGCTGAGACTCCAACAAACACCCGATGATTATCGGACTACAACATGTTTTGGGATCGCAGCGTTTGATCGACAGTTTGTGTACAACTTTACGTCAGAAAACTTAAATCGATTTCGAAAACAATACATTTCAAAAATACCTGGAGTGTTTAATGCACGACGACGAGGTCGCGGTGACACAAACTAGAGTCAAAACCGACACCGGACCAAAAACCGACTCAAAAATTCAAATCCCGACTCCAACAACGAGTCAAACCGAGTCAAACACAAAAACCAAAATTTCTCAAAACCTAGGATAGAACAAATCATGATTGCGTTTGTTGTGATAGTGACAACACAACTCGAAGTGCCGCGATTTAGCTCGCGCCTCTTTGAGCAGCCCAGGGGGCCACGTCGCTCAAAACTCACACAACCACTCATTCTCCTATAAATATCCCTCAAATGCCACCCATTTGAGACTTACACGAGTGTCCGCCCCCTCTTTTCTCCCTTAAAATTCTCGACTCGACTTCTAAAGTCACAATCCGACGCGTGTTTACGACCTACCGATCGTAAACACGAGCCTTACACATTGTTTGGTACCGTCATCGTGCAATAAATCACTTGTCCGACCACTTTGACCACTACACCATCACTAAACTCTTAAAACACTATTTTACTTACTAAAACGGTTTTAAACCGAGTTTTTTCCGATCAAACAAGTTGTTACACTTACGTCGGTCACTCGCCATAACCAAACATGTAAGTATGAGGGTGTAAAAATCCTCTTTTATTATGTTTTCATTTGTTTCATGACTTTAACATGCTAAAACATGCATAACATGAACCAAAACATGGAATAAACGAGCCAATACTGATTTTTGGTCTGAGGCAGAAGCCCCTTAGGTCGCCAACAGGCTCGCGCCTAAATGGGGTGCCCAGACCAGAGATCAACCGTGTTTGTTCTCGTCATTTCCCTTAATCCATTTTCATATTTGTAATCGGTTTTTACCATTTCAAGTATTTTCGAAACCTTTTGTTTCATTTCACATGTTTTAACCATAAAGCATTTTTCACCCTTGGTTCTTCATACCATGACGGTTAAATCCGTGTTTCGGTGATAATATTTGGTTGATGACATTTAAGAGGTATTTTAAAGCCTTTTATTTCATTTCTTTACATTTTCAAAACAAACATATTAGTCACCAACACGAAATCATCCTTGGTTCTATATACCATGCCGGATTTTAACCCGGGTACGATGATGAGTACCGACTAATTACATTCAAAATGGACTTAAAACAATTAGTCCATATTCATTTTCAAAACTATTCATGTCAAGCTTGTCAAATCGGACCCGACACCGAATATTATCAAATAATGATGATTATTCGAGTCTAGTCCTTCAAATCAACAAATGCGGTCTAAACGACCCTTTCAAAATCAAACCGGGTTCAAATACCCATTTTCAATACGTTTCATAACGTTTTCTAAACAGTCAGAACACGGCATACAGCCGTTGGCTAACCCGCGCCTCAAGCAGGCCTTTTTCTTTTCATTTTCAAAACCAGAGGGAGGCCCCTTACACCGCCGGGTGCTCGCGCCTCTTATAGCCGTCTGTGCAGTGGGGCCTGTTCCCTTCCAGCATTAGTCTAGGACGATCCCGACTCCGGTTAACCCGGATATAGGACGGATCAGATGACTATTCAAACTATATTTGCCAAATGCCTTATTAAGACAAATGGATCATGTTATGCACCCTAAACCTAATACGGTAAATAGATGTTTAATTTCCGTCTTGCATACAAATCAACCATTAATCCAACTCGACATCTTATACTTGATACTTGGATTAAATCAACCGACTTAGAAAGCTCTCACATGTTAGGTTTAAATCATTGGATGCGCATTCATGCATTTAAACCGTTTTATCAACTTTTGCATTCAACCAACCAAGATCGATCAGGTGAGAGCCGCTAAACGCGGGCGGGATTAGGTGTCTGATTAAAGGGCTTCCCAATACGTACCTTCACCTCTTACTCAGAAACTTTGGATAGTGGACGACCTTATCCAGGGCGTACGAGAGTCATTCTAGAGATAGGATGCTAAAGAGGGACGATTTCCTTATCTTTAGTACCTATGTCAAAACGCTGCTTTGTGCTTCGATTTGACCGAAGTATAAAGTGGAATTCGAACGGGTTCCAGGCATCCCACAAATGCTTGGTGGCGACTCCGAACATCTCTAATCGTTTCGAGACCCTTACCGAGACGAAACCGACCGATCTAAAACGATCCGGTCGAAAGCACCTTTACGCCGCCGAGCGTGGCTTTCAAAAAGACCGCTGCCATTGTCCACAGATCGGCTGGGCATACGCAGGTGGGCCCATGTCCACACACATCAACCCCATTAACAACCGCATGCAAGACTCATTTCTTAATTGAGACACTAGCAAAGAATTGAACGACTTCTACCGGATAAATAGGACCCGAAAATTGACTAATGTGACTCCACCCTTGAAAATCAAGAAAATTAACAAAGAAAGCAAGAGCGTGAACATTAACCAACCAAGATTTCGGATAATACCTTCCACCATGAATGGAATACCTCAAAACTCGATTAACTAGGATGCTTTCGTCATGAGTATGCCGAACACGATTTAACCCTTCCTTGGTCGCGGCTTTCGAAACATCCCTAAGCAAGGTACGAGCAACACCATTCCGAACTATAACCTCGGGTTCCTCTATAGCTTCAATTTCATCGACAACTACCTTATTTTTTCCTTTGAAAAGACGACGTCTTTTGCCATCGGACATCGACTCGTCCCGACCACGAAATAGGGGCGTAGTTTGGTTTGGTTGTGGTGAAGGAAAATTAGGGGAACTAGGATCATGTGGTGGTAGAGGTGATGTTTGGTTGTGAAGATGGCGGTTTTGGTGGTGACGGGTTGAAGATCGGGTATTTTTTGCATGGGTTGGATTCATGATGATGGTGATAGTTGAAAAGGAGGTGATGGTGATGGTTTGTGTAAGGAAGATGATTTGTGATGATGGTAAAATATTGAGAGGAAGAAAAGTATGCAAGTGGGGTTGTTTGGACGGGTAACACGCAAGGGGGGGTAGATATAGGGGTAGACTAGGTATAGGTTTAACAAGTGGAGATCAATTATGGTAAGTGTTTAATTAGGAATAGGAATTATGGTAGGTAAAGGAATTTAAGAGATAGATTTATTATGATAAAAGATAATGATAAGGAAATAGAGTTGTATAGGAGGTGTGAGCCGTGTACAAGGAGAGCAATTTAGGAAAGATTTTTGTGAATTGGAAAGATAAAAGATATGGTGTGTTTTGTTTATTGTGATGAGAAATAAGTTTGTATAACAATTAAATTCTAAATTACAAATAGAATTTGATGATAAAAATATTTCTACATACGAAATTATTCATGCAACACAATATTTGACACAGTCATACAATCTTAACTTAACTAGTCAGTCATAAAGGAATTGAACATATATAGAAGCTTAGGTACCACTGATTAAACCAATTTCCAACCGTAAAGTCTCAAAATGTTCTCTAGCTAATGATTTTGTCAAAATGTCTGCCCATTGTTTTTCAGTACTACAAAATTCAAGTTTTATATTTCCCTTCTCAACATGGTCTCGAATAAAATGATGTCTAATTTCAATGTGTTTAGTACATGAATGTTGTGCAGGATTTTTAGAAATAATAATTGCACTTGTATTATCACATAAAATAGGAATACATCCTACATCAACACCATAATCACGTAATTATTGCTTAAGCCATAAAAGTTGAGTACATACCAGTCCTGCAGCAATATATTCGGCTTCAGCAGTTGAGAGAGCAACCGAATTTTGTTTCTTCGAACCCCACGTGATGATACACGGTCCGACAAACGTGGCGACACCCGACGTGCTTTTTCTGTCTGGAGAACATCCTGCGTAGTCGGCATCAGAATAACCGACTAGATCAAAATTACACTCCATTGGATACCATAGATATAAGTTGGCCGTTCCAATCAAGTATCGTAAAATTCGTTTTACGGCCGTCATATGCGATTCTTTGGGATATGATTGATATCTCGCACAAACGCATACACTAAACATTATATCTGGTCTACTTGCGGTCAAATATAACAGTGACCCAATCATTCCACGGTAGGTAGTTTCATCAACTGATTTACCGTTTTCATCCAATGTCAATTTCTTGTTCTCGACCATTGGAGTAGGCATTGCGTGAGAATTTTCCATCCCGAATTTCCGAATTAGCTCTTTAATGTATTTCTGCTGATAGATTTTAATGCCTTCTTCAGTTTGTTGTATTTGCAGACCTAGGAAGAATTTTAGTGCTCCCATCATACTCATTTCGAACTCGGAAGTCATCAACTCAGAAATATATTTGCAAAGGCTTCGGTTGGTCGATCCAAAGATAATGTCATCGACGTATATTTGAACAACCAAAAGGTCAGAACCCTCGGTTTTTAGAAATAGGGTTTTGTCGACGGATCCTCTACTAAATCCAAGGTCAAGTAGAAATTTAGATAATCTATCGTACCATACCCTAGGTGCTTGCTTCAATCCGTATAGGGCTTTATCTAATTTGAAAACGTGATCCTCAAATTTGATATTCTTAAAACCGGGAGGTTGTTCAACGAAGACTTCTTCTTGTAAATATCCATTCAAGAATGTTGTCTTTACGTCCATCTGGAAGAGTTTCATACCTTTGTGTGCAGCGAAGGCTATTAGAAGTCTAATAGCTTCAAGACGAGCGACAGGTGCGAAGTTCTCGTCATAATCTATTCCTTCTTGTTGATTATATCCTTGGACCACCAATCTTGCTTTGTTTCTGACAATGACTCCGGCATCATCTAATTTGTTCCTGAAGACCCACCTAGTTCCAATGACTGAACGATCTTTTGGTCTAGGAACTAAGTGCCAAACCTTGTTTATTTCGAACTGTTGTAGCTCTTCTTGCATAGCTATAATCCAATCTGATTCAGCAAGAGCTTCATTGATGTTCTTTGGTTCGATCATGGATAGGAAGGAGTAGAAAGAGCAGAAGTTGTTTAGGGAACGTCTTGTTTGAACACCCTTCTTAATATTCCCAAGAATATTGTCCATGGGGTGTGAGCTCTTGTATTTCCACTTTGTTGAAGTGCTTGGTTCTTCATCGTTATTTGAGCTTGACCCAACTTCATTCGGTTCAGAATTAGAGGAAGTTCCCCCTGAATCCAATCCGGGTGTTGTATTAAAGCCAATTATAACCTCGGACTCTACACCTTGATTTGGATTCAATGTTACAGTAACATCATCTATAACATTGGTTTGGGAGTTCTTGTCTTGAGTCAATGTTATAGTATCATCGACTATCACATTGTTTTTCTCCTTTATATCTTTTAAGGAACGGTCAAGTTCATCATTCGTTCCCTCAATCTCATTGTCCTCCAATTCCAATTCCGGGGGATCGTCTCTTGAAAGACGAAAGTCGGGTTCATCCAAGTCTTCTTCCTCATCCTGTAAAGGCTTATCGAACACGTTATCTTCATCAAAAATAACGTGGACACTTTCTTCAATACAAAGAGTTCTTTTATTGAAGACTTTGTAAGCCTTGCTATGATCTGAGTATCCTATGAAAATCGCCTCATCACTCCTAGGGTCGAACTTACTTAGCCGGTTTTTACCGTTATTGTGTACAAAATATTTACTCCCAAAACAACGAAGATGGGAGATATTAGGTTTTCGACCTCTAAGGAGTTCGTAGGGGGTTTTTTTGAGAATAGGTCGGATCATAGCACGATTATGGATGTAGCAAGAAGTACTAATGGCTTCAGCCCAAAATTTACGAGGTAGACCACTACACAAGAGCATTGTACGTGCCATATCTTCTAAAGTTCTATTCATACGTTCAACGACACCATTTTGTTGAGGAGTTCTTGGTGCAAAAAAATTATGCCCTACACCATTAACTCTACAATATTCTATAAAGGTTTGATTATCAAACTCGGTACCATGATCCGTACGAATAGATACAAGATTAGTCTTATATTTATTTTGAACACGTTTCATAAGACAATCGAATTCATCAAAAGTTTCATCTTTTGAATGAAGAAAGATAGGCCATACATACCTTGAGTAATCGTCTACAAGAACAAAGACGTACCTGGATCCTCCTCTACTCCTTACCTTCATAGGTCCACATAAATCCATGTGTACTAGTTCCAAGGCTTCATTTGTGCTCATTACTCTTTTAGGTTTGAACGATGATCTTACTTGTTTACACCTAGCACATGTGTCACACATATTTTCTTGGTCGAACTTGATCTTAGGCAACCCTTCAACCAAGTCCCACTTCTTGAGTTTATTCAAGGTTAGCGAGCTAATGTGACCGAATTGTTTATGCCATAAACAAGGATCATCAAGTGTAACTTTCATACATGAAAAAAAGTTAGTAGGCACAACATTTAAATCTACCATATAAACATTCCTTTTTCGGTGGCCTTCAAGAATAACGTTGCTAGTTCCTTCAATAATAATGCGACAACTATTAGTATGAAAAACTACTTTGTTACCTTTGTCGCATAGTTGAGATATGCTTAGCAAGTTATGTTTTAGACCATCCACGAGATAAACATCACTGATTGCTTGAGACTTAGAAATTCCGATTTTGCCAATGCCAATGACTTTTCCCTTTTTGTTGTCCCCGAACGTTACTTTTCCTCCGTTGAAGGGCTTGAGTGAAAGAAACAGATTCTTATCTCCGGTCATGTGTCTTGAGCATCCACTATCAAGATACCATTGATTGTTTTCTTTCACTTCTTCCTGCATAAAGGATTAGATACATTTCTTAGGTACCCAAGCTAAGTTGGGTCCCTTAGAATTAGTTACTCTATATACTAGATCTTTTCGAACCCAAACTTGTCTAATAACCGTTTTTCTAAGCCTTGGTTTATTTGGCTTGGGAGGAGTTCTAGGGTTAGGGTTTTCTCTAGGTCTAGGAATTTCTCTAAGTCTTTCATGACTATTTCCCTTGTTAGTAGGTTTACTAGGTTGACATTGACAAGGGTTTTGTGAAGTACTAGGTTTCTTAGTGTAGTCAAAGGCCATGTCATAGAACCAACGAAATTTATTGTTCCTTTCTTCGTTAGGTTCGTTAGTGGGGGTTTCCTTATCCTCGTCAACTGTGTCAACAGTTTTAGCATGTTCGGCATTTTTTCGTATATCATGAGCCATTTTGACACAATTGATTTGGATGTGACCCGTATGACCACAGTAATTGCAAATCAAGTATTCAGGAAGATCAGCATATTTCCTTTTCCTAAAATCAAAATCCGAAGGTGTTGATTTGTATTTAGAGTGATCTCTACGGCTGTAGCACTCATGTCCTAACCCCATCTTCATATTATTGTCAGATTGTTCGGTTAGGAAGTTTAGGACTTTTGTGCTACCTTCCCACTTATCATGGACCTTTCTAGCGTGTAGAAGAAGGTCTTTTAGAGTTTTAATTTCCTCTTGACATTTCGTGTGATCTACATCATTGTCCTTTTTAAAGTTATCACGAAAGTCTTGGAATCGTTTATTAAGAATGAACACAACATCGGTGTGTTATTTCTTAACGTTGATCATATTGGTCTTAGATTCTTTCAATTGCTTTGAAAGAGAATCTATTTCTTTCATTTGGTCTAAGATCACTACTTCATCAGATGTGATCTTAGCTTCCAAAAGTTCTTTGGCTTTTCTAAGTTCTAAAGTTATAGCTTTATTAGCTATAACTTTGGCTTGAAGGTGCTTGATGTTAAGCTTTAGGTCTGAAGTTATAGCTTCATTAGCTATAACTTTGGGCTCTAATTCCTTCTTTTCAGCCATAGTAGAATCTAATGTTGTAGCCTTCTCAGCTATAACTTTAGATTTCAACTTCTTAGATTTAGCCTTGAGAGTATGATTCTCTTCCGCGATTTCGAGAATCTGTTCCTTTAGATCTTTCAATTCCAAATCCTGTTCGTGACACTTATCAAGAGATTGTTCAAAGAATTTAATTAAAGCACTTTTAGACAATTTCTTAACACGTTTTTTTTGCTCAAGATAACTTACCTCTTCATCGTCATCTTCGTCTGATTCTCCGAGAAAGCAATAGTTTGAGTGAGAATTTGTGCTTTCATCGTCGCTGTCCGAGATTAGGTCAAGACTAATGCTGCTGAGACAAAGGTTGGCTACTTCGTCGCCTTCATATTCCTCGTCATCTTCGGAGTCAAGATCTCCCCAACATGACGCCATCATAACTTGTTTGAATTCTCTCTTTGTCTTCTCACGTTTTGTCTTGTCCTTTATATTTTCCCATGTTGGACAATCTTTGATCATATAACCGGATTCTCCACACTTGAAGTATCCTCTATTTGCGAAAGATGACTTAGAATCAGTAACCTTTTTATTGGACGCTTTGTTGTTGTTGTTGTAGGATGATTTTGTTTGTTTGTTTCGAAATATCTTATTTTTAAAACGGCGTGCAAACAGAACAGTTTCATCCTCTAGTTCAGAGTCAACTTCTTCAGTCTTTAAGGCCATACTCTTATTGCGACTTGGTTTAGCGTCATCTTTGTTAAGAGTAATTTCATGGGCCATGAGAGCACCAATGAGTTCTTGATAGGAAAGGGTTTCAAAATCTCGTGGTTCCTCCATTGCAGTGACCTTAGCACACCACTTCTTAGTAAGGCTCCTAAGAACCTTTCTAGCAATGTCCTCAGTACAAAATTTCCTACCTAGGTTTTTCAGTTCGTTTATGATGCTTGAAAACCTTGAGGACATGCTATCTAAGGACTCATTAGACTCCATAATGAACAGCTCATATTTTTGCATAAGCAAATCTATTCGGTGCTTCCTAACAATGGAAGTACCCTCATAAGCTAATTCAAGCCCATCTCATATCTCCTTGGCCGTGGAACATGAAGAGAACCGATCAAACTCAGTAGAAGTCATTCCGTTTTGCAGGAGACTTATTGCATTGGAATTCTTTTCGGCCTTCTTGTAGTCGGCCTCGACATAGTCCTCTTCTTTCTTTTCATAGGTAGTGCCTTCCTCGGATGCCACAAGAATTTTGTGCGGTCCGTTTTGAATGATCCTCCAGCACTCCCAATCGTGACCTTTCACATAGTGAGTCATCATGTTTTTCCACAATCCATAATTCTTCCCATCAAAGACGGGACATTTGAGATATTTGGAATCCATTTATCACGTGATAGGCAGCGGAATGTAAAACGATAAGATAAATGAAAAACAAGACAGATCAGCCTCTTTGCGGTTAGGCAATCAAGAGTACGAGGCTCTGATACCAATTGAAGAGTCTATTGATCCTAAATACTCAAGAGGGGGGGGGGGGGTGAATTGAGGATTTAAAACTTTTGAAAGCTTTTTCGATTATGCGAATGTAATTGGTTATTTAAAGTTTATTGATTAAACTTTAACTAATCAACTAACGAAGGTAAAAGAAATAAACGAAACAAACAAAAGAACGATGACACACACGGTTTTTGAAGTGGTTCAGTTTCACAAGTCGAAACCTACGTCCACTATTCTCGATTAATAAATTTAGTACCTTTCTACGGATTACAAATTTACTAACCCAACTCGTACAACTAACTCTAGCTGTAACTCAATGAGTACCGTTAAATACTCGAGTGACTAACTTACGCTAATAAGAAAGCACTAATGATTCTAACAAAGGTTCACATTAATGAACAAGTTAAGAAATCAACTAAGCACTATTATCTTATAACGATAAAATAAGAACAAGTATGCGAGTTATGAAACACACGACCTTTCAAAATAACAAAACGGTTTTTCTTTGAAAACACATGGTTTGTTCTGTAAAGTTGAAATCAATTTTTATGCTTAAGGTCTCTATCTTAAATGTTGTAAATAACAAAGTATTTATAGGAAAGGAAGGAGTAGGCTACACGGTTATGCACAAACCCTAATAGCCGAAAATAATAAGATATAAAAGCAAATCATATCTTCTTATTATCTCTTTCCTAAAAGCCTTAAAAGATAATAAAGAATATTTCAAAAGATAGAATATAATCTATTCAAATATTATCTTTACTATAAATTCTAAGATCATGATAAGATTTCCTAAAACAAGAATATATTTTATCATAAACAAATATATTAAGTAAGATATATAAGATATGTAAAGATATTATTATAGAATAAAATCTTTACCTAATATACCCTAGGTAACACGAGATATCACGGCTCATATGCCTCGTGAGTCGTGCAAACCCTAGCCTTAACATATGATTTAGAATTTAGGTTTTAGGAGAGGCTATGTTGAAACCCTAATTAGTAGCAAAGTCCAACTCATAAGTTGATCCATTACGACTACTAATTAACGTCCAATACAAAACCGAACTCCTCACTAAACCGGGCTTTATCATATAAATACTTTCATTAAAACATTTAAAATAAACTCTAAACAATTATAAAAACAATTTTCGAAACAATATAAGTCGTGTGTAAAAACTCAGCATCTCAATGTTATAGTAGGAGAGCTATAACATTGAGCTCTTTTACTAGTAATGTTATATCTGCAAAGCTATAACTTTACCAATTCAAGAAACTCATTCTTGATTATCATCACAAGATAATCACCTATACTATTCTAATCTTCAAGGAGATCTTCGAGTATAGGCTACGTCATCATCCAAGCTTGATTAACCTTTTGACGAACTTCGTCTTCACACAATTCTTGAATGAATCTTTGAACCGTTTGATCTTGGAGTGAAGGCTTGAACTTAACATGCAATTGTCACAATCTTCTTTGTTGCTTGTTTGTATTAAACTTATTCTAAAACACTTGACAAACGATTACACGCAACAAGTATATAAAATGTAAAACACCTTTACGTCATCAAAACATAAACATATAAGCTATATGATCCAACACAAAACATATCCCAAACACTCTTTCATTCCACAAAATCAAAAAGCCCCAATTTCTAGGGTTTCAAAAGCAACATTCAATCCACAAAGAGCATCTTCATACTTTGAAAAATCAAAAAATTCCAACTCAACAATCAAAGAATGGGACCAAAGGGATCTTCCTTTAGGGATAGAAGAAGACCAAGAGTAAGAGGAAGCTCTTCTACCTCTCACATCAACACTCTAAGGAGGGAGCATGAATAAATTGTGGATATTACAAGGCTTGATGACTTCTCAAATGTTGAATTCGTCAATGATGTGCAAAGGCTCGTTTTTCACCGGCTTCTTCGTAAGAACATTCTCCCTACTAAGTTTTTATGTCATAGAACTTTAAGGAAGCTTGGGATTTACCATCAAATAGAAGCCCTTTTTGAGTTGTTTGGTCTTTCTACCCTATTCCACATGCACGGGCAAACTTACCGATCCCTTGTTCTTGAAATTTTTAAGCTTCTTGAAAATCACAACCTTGAATAAAACGATATGCATAGAATTTAGGTTGGAGAGTGTTTCAAGAATGATGACTCTAGTGGAATTTGCTAGGTCTCGATGTCTCGCCTACCCGGACATCAAAACCGAAGAGATATAGTGTTGCACCCCTATGGAGGGCCATGACCGGCCGAGATTTCATGTACATCAAGGAGTGTCTAGCTTTCCACATTCAAAATCATATTTTGAGACTTACTTACCGGTTCCTTTCCGGCACCCTAATTGCTCGCCGAGACCCGACAATAGTGAACGAACTCGATCTTGTGTTCATGGAGTCCTATCTCGATATCCAAGGAAGGGGTGGGTACCACTTTAATGCGCCTCTTGTGCTACTCGAGAAGTGGGCTAATTTCATAAACGGTGATGATGATGGGATGAAACACATTGTTAATGGAGGGCTCATTACAAAGATTACAAAGCATTTCAATCCAAAATTTAATGAGAATAATGAGTACACTCCTCTTTCCGGGAATACAAGGATAAATGAAGACCTTCTTCTTGTGCATCATCATTGGATAACCCTTGAGGAGGTTGATAAAAGGATCAAGTAGATAACAAAAGGAAGTGATCCAATCTACCTACCAATGACCGGACTACCAAGAATCTCACCAAGAAGGGGACCTTTATCACCAATCCCATCCTACCTCATCCCTTCAAACCCAACCCAAGCAAGGCAAGCACCACCACCTCCAAATCCCTAACAACAACAAGAGCAACAACCTCAAGATGAGAAAATCAAGATACCTCCCTACCCTTTTCCATATCAACCGTACAACCACCCTAACTCCTTTATCCTCCCCCGTGATGACTTTGTAACGGGAATTCTCCAAGATTTGCACTTCCGACAATATGAAGCTACCGTGGACAATTATTATGAACTTTACCCTCAATACCACGATATGATTCAAAGGGGGAAGATTAGTGATGAGGGAGCATTTCCCTCTTGGGCACAAATGGATATACTCTTCCCCAATTCGGAAAGAGCAAATAAAGGGGCAAATGGGCGACAAGATGAAGGGAGCGACGAATCTTGCGGTGGGGATACGGTGGAGCTTGGTAGCGAAGAGGATGAGTTCATGGACCCTAATACAAGTGATGCATCCAAGGAAATATGGGATAGTGACCCAGAGGGAGATGATGGCGATCTCTAGAAGATCTCTTCATAGCTAGATGGAGCGGGCATGATGCACCTATCTCAAGCTTAAGTGAAGTTTCCTCATCTCCTCTCTTTATTTTCAATTTTCATGAAAGAAGTTTATGTTTTGTTAACTTGTACAATATTTGACTTTGACTTGTTTGGAAAGTCCTAGCAACATGAGGACTAACACCTCGGCCACATTGAGGTGTTCTTTTATTGTTCCCATTGAAAAATCCAAAACGACAACATTTAGTTTCATGCATTGCATCTTGTGTGCATGAACTAACCCATAACTTAAGACATTAGAAATAATGTCTATCTCGGTTTGGGGGAGTACATGCATACGCAACGGGAGGTAATCTAAATTACGCTCTCCGTCATAAACAAAAATACATGCATCATGTAGTGTAGATTAGTATAGCTTGCATTTAGTATAGAACTCATGCATCATACTTGCATAATTTCCTATCATATTGGCCATTGAGGACAATGCCCATATTAGTGTGGGGATGGGAAATTCTAACTTAACTTTTATTCAAAAACCCAAAAAAATTAAAAAAAAATCAAAAAAAAAATGAAAAAAAAAATGAAAAATTTGAAAATCCAAAAACAAGTTCATTTCCTTTGTAGTGTAGACTTGTATATATTGTTGTATATATATTGTGTTTGTTCTATCGTTGTTCACATTGATCGACTACGCCACATCCGAGACATGAGGATATTGAAGACCGCATGGTATGATCTTTCCAATCTCCTTTTTCCTCTTTATGTTAATGACTATGTGGCTTTATTTTGATTGATGTTGTATAAACAATGTGAATTTAGGACTTGCATTTAGATTATATGGCATATTAGTTGGTAGAATCATTTACATTAGGATGTATATATGTTAGTTGCATCATGGCATATAGTTGCATGTTAGAAAAATTTTGCGAAACCGTCTAATTGGTAAGCTTGACATGTGTATATAGGCCCTAGTAGATGTTTTTTCTTCTTAAGACTTTGTTTGTTAGAATACTTGTAAAACACCCTAAGATGTGTCATGCTAGTATCCTTTGACCCATGGATTAAGGCCTAGTCAAGAGTACCTTGTGGTGTGATAACTCTTTGGCTACCGTTTATTCCAAGGTGACTCTTGAAACCATGCATCTATCATCCATGTTCTACCACATTTTTGTCATCAAAGGGAATGGGCACAAAAAGAAATTGTTCAAAAATTTGAGTTCAATGAAATGAAAAGTGAAAGAAAGTTTGAAAAATGCATCAAAAGAAAAGAGGAGCAAAAATAGAAATCCTATGCTTCAAATATAAGCCACCCTCACTACATATGGGGTGACTTTGAAAATGTTCAAAAGGAAATGCAAAAAGTTGAAAAGTTGTCAAGTGTTGAAATGCCAAAAATCAAAAGAAATGGCAAAAGAAAGTGTTCTCAAATGTTATATGCCACAAGAAATTGGGGGGGAAACAACAACAAAGCAAACTCCCAAATGAAACTCAAATTCTATTGATCCCTTTATCCATCGTATCCATTTTTGTGCATGGTAAAGAGGGGACGACCCTTCTTCTTGTCTAGGCAAGAGGGGGAATTCCGCGATCCTCCAGTGTTTCTAACACCATAGGGAGTCTACTCTTCACAAAAGCATTTAACGATTGAGGACAAAGGTACCCTAGCTTGACACAACTTGGAGGTGATTTATTGGTATCCTTCTAGGCTTAGTAGTTTGAAGAAATTGCATCTATGAAGGAGTGTGTACCCTTGAATTGCTTCCCTTGTAGATAATTTCCGCCACTTAGATGAGGAAAGTGGCTATTCTTTTGTAGATGCATCCATTACTTGATTTTATGAGCTTTAATGTTTGGATGTGTCGCCATTTTGGCAAGACCCACCTTGCCTTGCAAGAAGGCATCCTACCTCATGTTTATCTTGTTGTGAGTTGAAGGGGCGGAGTGAGACCCGCTAATTGTCTCATATCGGCTATGCTATTAGGTTAGTTTAAATAACGGTCCTAGTCTTTGTCACCTCTTTACTCGGGACGAGCAAAGGTTCGGTTTGGGGATATTTGATGTGACCATAATTTGAGCATATTTAGCCCCCGAATTAGCCTTGTTCCCATGCTTTTTAGTGCATATTTGGGTCATTTATTGTCTTTAGTCCTTTGTTTTGCATATTCTTTGAGGTTTTGATCCCTTGGTAGGAAAGGAGTGCAAACCTTGCATTTTCATGGCAAAATGGAGCTAAATTGATCGAATTCAATGACCAAGCATCAAAGAGAAGACAAGACTAGAAGGCCTTTGTACATACTATAGTAGATGGGCAATGATGAGAAAAGATCCTTGCACCCCCGAGGAAATACTCAAGGATTTTATGAAGAGAAAGGAAGAAAAGAAGAAAGGAACAAGCTGACAGAGAATCCGAGCGGATTGACCACAATCCGCCCGTCCAGCACAAGCAATCCGAGCGTCTTCCTTAGCTGGACGCCCGTCCAGAACCACCACAATCCGCCCGTCCACCCCAAGAATCCGCTCGTCCAAAAGACCCACAATCCGCCCATCCCGTGCCCTGGACACTCGGATTGTGTGACAGCTAATCCGTCTTCTACTTGTTCAATGAAGGATGCGCATATTTTTCAAAGACCGGCGAAAAAGAGACCGGAGTCTCTCTTGAGACCGGCGATTCCTCAAGGACTTAATCGTTATTTAAACCCTTAGTAAACCCTAATTTATGTACCTAATCCCCACTATAAATACCCCATTAGTCTAATTAGGTTATGATGTTCTTCTTAGCAATCTCTAGTGTAGTTTATATCAATCAAATCTCTCTTTAATCTTGTAATCAACTTTTAATCAAGTCTTAATTCAAATCTCATTTCCTTAATCTCTCTTTTGTTCATCTTTCATTTTGGGTAATTGAAGATTATTTGGGTTATTATTGGGAGATTTACAACCTTCCAATCAATCATCAAGTACTTCTATTATTCTTTGCTTTATTATTGGAATCATTGGTAGGTATAATTCTCACACTGGGGTATTTATAGTGATCTTTTTTTGGTCGGACTCACTTAGAGGTTTAGTTTTCGGTACTTGTCGTTAGGAGCACCTAGACCAAAACACAATTTATAACTCCACAAACAACTCTACAATTAGTAAAGAGGCAAGTAAAGGTCGGATCCCAAGGGACGGGAATTGATATGAGATTTTCAATTGCAACTAGCGGTGTCTAGGGGTGTCACAATTTGGGGTTTGAAGTAGAAGATCACTAAACTAAATAGCAATAAAAGTAAACAAGCAAGATGATTAAAAAGGGATGTAAACAATTGATAAAAGGCACTAGGGTGTCATGGGGTCATAGGGGATTCATGGGAATTGATCATACAAACATATTCTCAAATTATAAGCAAGCAATTATTGTTGTGATGGATCGAGTTGGTTTATATCTTACAATCCTAGGAAAGTTTGGGTCCCGGAGCCGAATCGATTAGATTGTACAACACCTACAAGTCGACTTAATCTTCCCTACTCAACTATATGCATGGTCTAATGAGACTCAAGTTGGTTTATGTCTTACAAGTCTCATTGAAAAGATAGGTGATGGGTAAAAAATGAGAGGATTCATAGGCTCGCATTTCATCAAACATAACATGTGCATAAGTTGAGATCACAACAAGCAAGCAAATAAACTATGAAAACAAATTAATTTAAGCATGAATCATCCCCCATGTTGGTTTCCCCTAATTACCCATTAACCCTAGCTAATGAAACTACTCACTCATTATCATGTTGAACATGCTAGCAAGGTTGTCAATCATACCAAGAAAGTAAAACATGATGAATAAATGAAGATAATTAACAATAATTAAAAAGGGATTAAGAGAAATATACCTACTAATGATTCCAATAATAAAGCAAAGAATAATAGAAGTACTTGATGATTGATTGGAAGGTTGTCAATCTCCCAAAAATAACCCAAATAATCTTCAATTACCCAAAATGAAAGATGAACAAAAGAGAGATTAAGGAAATGAGATTTGTATTAAGACTTGATTAAAAGTTGATTACAAGATTAAAGAGAGATTTGATTGATATAAACTACACTAGAAATTGCTAAGAAGAACATCATAACCTAATTAGACTAATGGGGTATTTATAGTGGGGATTAGGTACATAAATTAGGGTTTACTAAGGGCTTAAATGACGAGTAAGTCCTTGAGCAATCGCCGGTCTCAAGAGAGACTCCGGTCTCCTTTTCGCCGGTCTTTGAAAAATATGCGCATCCTTCATTGAACAAGTACAAGACGGATTAGCTGTCACACAATCCGAGCGTCCAGGGCATGGGACGGGCGGATTGTGGGTCTTTTGGACGAGCGGATTCTTGGGGTGGACAGGCGGATTGTGGTGGTTCTGGACGAGCAACCAGCTGAGGAAGACGCTCAGATTGCTTGTGCTGGATGGGCGTCTAGAACCACCACAATCCGCCCGTCCACCCCAAGAATCCGCTCGTCCAAAAGACCCATTATCTGCCCGTCCCGTGCCCTGGACGCTTGAATTGTGTGACAGCTAATCCGTCTTTGGTACTTGTCACCGAATTAATTGGGTCAAATAGTCATTGCATACCATGACATTAGAGCCACTTGGTTTGAATTCTTTGTAGGCAAAAGGATAGGGTGGAGTCACAATGGTAGAGGAGGAGGGCTTTGCAATTGGATCCCTATGTTGCTTTATTATCAACTCTGCTTCTTTGGAGACGGGTAATGGGTAGTTTGGTTTACGGACGGAGATACGGCAAAGCTTGGTGGGCAAGACAATGGACTTGGCTTCCTTGATGAGCCACTCATATTTATGGTCAAGATTGTCATTCTTGACCCAATGAAATTTGTTGATCAACGTGCTCATATCAAGAAGGTTGTTCCCCTTAACCGGTTTGTAGGTGTTATCCTTGTTAAACTCCGGGTTAAAGTGTTTAGCTAACCTCGTTACCAAGCCCCCGTTTACAATGAAGGCCGCTCTATCTTTCCCATTATCAATCTCGAGCCACCGATCAAGCAATAGTTGAAGAATGTTGTACTTTTTGGGGAACTTCCCATTGATATTCATGAAGGACTCAAGGTAGACAAAATCAAGTTCGGTGAAGTGGTTGGTGCCTTTCCTAGCAATCAAGGTATTGGCCACAAACTTTTGCCAAGCTCTTATGCCCGGATGGTGAACGTATAAAGCATGGCTCTCCCAAAAAGAATCAAATTTACGACCGTTTATAGCTTTCCCAAGGGGTGCGGCATCATACTTCAAAGGCTTTTTCTCAAAATGATCATATCGCATAAGACCAAACACTTTACCAAACTCACTCTTAGTCATTCTTCTACTCTTGTTTTCAAGATGGAACTCAACATAATTTCGAGTCTCTATCTTATATATCCTCAAGGAGCTTATGAACTCCATGGTAAATGAGGGGTAAGTCAATTCATCCATTTGAAAGAGGGTTATCAACCCCATGGACTCGAAAAATGCTTTCGCTCAAGTACACCCATTTTTCGGAAGGCATCTTGTTGGACCATATAGATATATGTTTAAGTTTTGATAATGACAAGTGTGTGCTTCGTTCTATATATACTCTTGCTCCTAATCGTTTGTTTAGTCTTTACTAGATTGACTTAGGTTTACAAGTTAAGCAAGTAATGTTATAACATCCTTGGTTATAACATTGACGATTTGTGAAGCATCGTTCAAGTAATGTTATAGCAGCTTGAGCAATAACATTAAAGATTCCTAAAGCGTCATATTGACTGTAACAAGTTTCAAGTATGATGATCACTCAAGCAAAAGGCTAGATCAAGTCTATAACAAGCTCAAGATAAAGAGCTTATGATCAAGATAAAGAGAAGATCCTATCACTGAAGATCTCCAGGAAGATCTCCAGGAAGATTAGCTAGTATAGGTCTTCATCTAATAACGGTACTTTGAGAACTAATATTGGGAAGGTAAAGTTATAGCTATTTCACCTATCACTTTCAAAAGATAAAATTCTTCAAATGTGTTTCAAATCATGTGTGTATATGATAGAGATTAAATATGGGTTGTTATAATGAATAAATTCGTATTTCTCTATTTGTTAGTAAAACGGCTTATAGGTCGTCATGCTACCTAGAGTTTGCTAGATTATTTGACCTAACCCTAATCCAAGGAGTGGATTTTCGACCTAGCTGGACACGGCCAAGGGTTCGGCCACACGGCCTTGAGCTGTCTTGGTTTCGTGAGTCCTCTAGTACAAATAACCTATCCAATTAAATCTAATAATATTTTGACAAGATATTCTCATATCTTAAATATATATTTGATTTAATTTGTTTACTTATTTGAAAATCATGGAGATTAAATTAAGGTAAGATAAGATTTACTTTTATCTTATTTACCTAATTTAAGATATCCCTTGATTAATTTAAGGAAGAGATAGGATTTATTTCTTGCAAAATAGACAACCTATCTCACGACACCTATTAGGGTTTCGATCCAAACCCTAATATTCCTCTCTACTATAAATACACATGATAGTTGTTCATTGAAATCAAGCTTTTCGAAGTACATAATTCCTTGCAAACAATTTTGACTTTATTTCTAATCAATTATTTTATTGTTTTGCATTTGAAAATATTTTATGAAAAGTCGTGCTCTTTAAATTGCTTATTATTCTTAAGGTTACGTTATAAGATAATAGTACTTCATATTGTTTCTTACTCGTTCAATTGTGTGAACACTTAGAAGAACAATCAAGTGCTTTCTTAGTAACTTAAGATAGTCAAATCGAATATCTAGTGATATTCAAATTGACTTATAACTAGAGTTAGTTATACGAGTTGGGTTGATAATTTTGTAATCCGGAGAAAGGTACTAAAATTATTAATCGAGAATAGTGGACGTAGGCTTCGACGTGTGAAGCTGAACCACTTCAAAACCGTGTGTCTTTGCAACTTTCGTTTTCGTTCATTTCAT
The DNA here is from genome assembly GCF_048544455.1 of Silene latifolia. Taxonomy (NCBI): domain Eukaryota; kingdom Viridiplantae; phylum Streptophyta; class Magnoliopsida; order Caryophyllales; family Caryophyllaceae; genus Silene; species Silene latifolia. Next base: position 163,006,834 of record NC_133526.1, read on the forward strand.
TACGTTCATAATCACTTAGTTAATTAGTCAAAGTTTAATCAATAAACTTTAAGTAATTAATTGTTTTGATATAAAATAAAAAGTGGGCATAAGTTTTTAAATACTCAATTCACCCCCCCCCCCCCCCCTCTCGAGTATTTTGACTGTGATAAAGTCTTTAATTGATATCAAAGCCTTGTGCTCTTGATTGCCTAACCGCAAAGATGCTAGATCCGTCTATCTTTTTATCTTTTTATTTTATTTTAATTCCGCTACCTTACACGTGTGAAATGGATTCGAAGTATCTTAAGTGTCCTATCTTTGATGGGAAGAATTATGGAGTTTGGAAAAACATGATGACACACGACATAAAAAGACATGATTGGGAGTGCTGGACGATTATCAAGAATAGACCAAATAAAATTTTGGTCGCATCTTCGGAAGGCACTACCTATGAGAAAAAGGAAGAAGACTATATTGTGGCTGATTACAAGAAGGCTGAGAAAAGCTCGAAAGCGATAAGCCTGTTAAAAAACGGCATGACATCGACCGAATTCGATCGTTTTTCTTCTTGCACTTCGGCCAAGGAAATATGGGATGGCTTGAGCTGGCCTATGAAAGAACGTCGGCTGTTAAGAAATATCGTATTGACTTGCTGATTCCAAAATATGAACTATTTAAAATGGAAAAGAATTAATCACTCGATAGCATGTCAGCACGATTTTCTACCATAGCCAATGAGCTTAAAAAACTTGGCAAAACTTTTAACTCCGAGGATATTGCTAGAAAAGTACTTAGGAGTTTAACCAAGAAATGGCGTCCCAAGGTCACGGTTATGGAAGAAGTCAGAGATCTCACTTCTCTACCTTATGCAGAACTTATTGGTGCTCTCATGGCTCATGAACTCGTCTTGGAAGACGATGAGGCCGAGGCAAGTAACAGTAAGAGTGTGGCTCTACAAGCTTCTGCTAAGGAAGAAGAAGATGTTGAAATAGAGGATGAAACGGTTTTATTTGCTAAACAATTTAATAAACGCATCTTCAGAAATAAGCAAGCAAAATCGTTTAACAACAACAAGTCCTATAATAAGAACAATCAAGTGCTTTCTTAGTAACTTAAGATAGTCAAATCGAATATCTAGTGATATTCAAATTGAGTTATAACTAGAGTTAGTTATACGAGTTGGGTTGAAAATTTTTTAATCCGGAGAAAGGCACTAAAATTATTAATCGAGAATAGTGGACGTAGGCTTCGACGTGTGAAGCTGAACCACTTCAAAACCGTGTGTCTTTGCGACTTTCATTTTCGTTCATTTCATTACGTTCATAATCACTTAGTTAATTAGTTAAAGTTTAATCAATAAACTTTAAGTAATTAATTGTTTTGATATAAAATAAAATGTGGGCATAAGTTTTTAAATACTCAATTCACCCCCCCCCCCCTCCCCCCCCCCCTTCAGTATTTTGACTGTGATAGACTCTTCACATCTTGACAAATAAACTTGGTAGCCACAATAGTCTTTTTGGCAAGGGATAAAAATGCAATCCTATGTTTATCGGTTAAGAAAGTTACCTCCGAAAAATTTGACAATTGTTCTACAACCGGAGTAGATGTGGTAGCTTCCTTAATAGGATTGATGGTTACTTGGACTTCCTCCCTTGGTTGGGTTACTACCAAAGCCTTAGATGCAAGAAGAGCTTGTTGCCTCTTTGATAAATTTTGAGTTTTGGGTGCCTTGGTTCCACCTTTGGTTCTTGCCATTGTATTCTCCTTCTTAAATTGGTATCAAGAAACCAAGATGTTGCTTGAATGTTCTTTGCTTCTTCAAACTTCAATCAATTCCTCAATTAATTTAGGATTTTCGAAATTTTGCCCAAACCCTAGAAAACTGAATCAATTTGTGAGGAAATTGATGTTTAGATGGTCTTTTGTTGATGAAGGAGTGATTTAATCTTGTTTTTGAGCAAGTTTTGTTTTGATTGTGGTGAATTTTGTTGAGAAATTGGTGTTTTTGAATGAGGGGATTGAGGGTTGAAGTGGGGGAAAAATGTATGTGTTTGTGTTTTTGAAAGATAGAAATGAATTGGGAAGAAGGGCGTCCCGTGTTTTGTTTGAGTATCAGGCTTGGGACACGCGGATCGTCTTACAGGACATCCTGAAATAACAAAGCAGTGCTGGGACGCGCGGATTTTGCTCAGCTCGAGTGGATTTCTGCTGAGACGCTTGGATTGTGCCTAGGACGTGTAGATTTTCTTACAGCAAAATTTCAGAAGTTTGGAACTTCCCAGAACTCGCGGATTGATTTCAAGACGAGCGTCCTGTTGTTGGGGACGAGCGTACTCAGCTCGGCTTGCGCAGATTTTCTTACAGGACGTCTCCCACAAAGTGAATTTTCCCAGCTCCCACGTCCTAAGGCCAGGATGCGCGGATTGAGCCTGGGGACGCTTGGATTGGCCTCAGCTCCCACGAGCTCAGGTCTGCTCGTGGGGATTCCTCTTCCCGTGTCGTTCTTTCTTCCTTTCCTTGTTAAATGTTGTGGGTTGTACTACAAAGGCTTGGTTAGCCTAGGAATTTACCATCCCCGCACTTGATCAAACACTACACATTGAAACACGTTAAAATACCTCCCTCACTTGCTCTCATGTCAAAAAGCTTGTAATAAAGCACAAAAATGCAAATCCAAAAATGACAAAGATGCAATAAAGGAAATAAAATGCTAGTTAAGGGGTTAGAATATTCACAAATAGTGCTTTAGGGAGGACTCCACCAAACTCTCCTTCTTGTGAGAGGTATCAAGGGGGCAAAGCCAAGGTGTTGTTGATGTTGCTCAACACCTTCTAGAAGTACTCGAAGGCTTGCTCATTTTGATGATAGAGGTCTTGTGTAGACCTTTGTATACTGCTTTCTTCATTGTTGTAGTCATCCAAGTCAAAGTGATGACAAGGATTTACAAAACCTTGGTCTAAGGTCATAGCATTTTGATACCGTCATTTAGTATCAAAAATAATATTTATAAATTTCCAAACTACAACTAGCAAGCGGTAGTAAGGGTCGATCCGCAGGGAGGTAGAGAGATAATAGTTGCTTCTAATTTTAGTCTAAGGGTAACAGTTTGAGGGGGTTTTGATATGAATTAAATCTAAATCTAATAACATAAACTAAATAAGCAAATAAAAGTAATAAAGGATGTAAACAATGATAAAAGAAATGCTAAGACGGTCGGTTCACTATAGCTACGATGGCACATAATCCTAGGTAAGTCCGAAATACAGTCGTGTAGGATGGGTATAACATGTCCTCTCGGTCCAAGTTAACTAGTAGCTCCTTTCGGCATATGCTACAAGTCTCTAGGTCTCACTAATGCTAGCTCTCGCCCCGATTAGCGATTCCTAAAGCCTAAATTACATTATCTCTCGATCTCAGCAATTTAGTCGTCTCAATTCATTAATTAATGCCCTTCCCTATCTCTCGATCTACGGGTTGGTCAAAACTAAGCATCTAACAAGTCTCCTCTCGGTCTCATTGTTAGATATTGCACTTAACGAATCAAACAAACGCTAATCAAACACGGTCTGGTTGATCGACCAACTACTTCAGTCGATCGACCACACGGCTTAGTCGATCGACTAGTTAAGCCAGTCGATCGACCATGCCCTAATGCGGGGTCACCTATTTCTAATGTCATCTACGCCATAGATCCCCTACATCTTAGCACGGGGTGTTTAGCTACTCATACTACTGATAATAACAACAACTAATTTGATAATAGGCATAAAGGATTGCATAATTGAAATAATTAACGAAGAAATACGCATAAAACTATAACTACGGCTTTGGGATTTTATCTAGCAAGAATTAATACTAATAAAACGATATAACAATGCTGGAATTTAAAAGATTAGGATTACCGAAGCAAAGGAACAAGATGAATCCGAAAGCAAAGTACAAACTTTATTGACATTTCTAAACTAAAAGTAATGAATACCGAATGTATGATAGGAATTAGATCCTAATGATCTCTCATGCCTCTTCTGAAACATAGGGTTACGTTATATAGAAATATCACGTAACTCTTATTCCTAAAACCTAATTACAATGGCCTTTCTTGCGTCTTCTAATTTCCGTCAGCTCGTGGGGTGGTCGATCGACCACTTGGACCAGTCGATCGACCAAGAGCGTTGTACAGTAATGCATTCTGATGATTCCTGCAGCGCGCACCGATCTTAAAAAAGCAGTCATTTCTTCGTTACTTTGTCAAATCAGGCGTTCTACACGGCGTTGGAAAGCTAAAAGGACAAGCTTTCACCTCCAATTGGAATCACTCGATTATCAGATATAGAACTCGAGATATAGCCATCTGAATAAGGCTGCAATGTCGAGAAGCATTCTGACGGTCTATAGACCATGTAGGTCAGTCTATAGACCACTGTAGCTGGCAATCCGCTTCTAAACTCTCGCAAATATATCTTTCAGGCCTTGAAATGCGCACCAAGTTCATCTTTCGAGTCACTACTTCATGTCAAAAGCAATGCTAAGTACACGGGGACGGATTTGGCTCTTTTCCCGCTGGATTCTTCACATTTTTGCAATATTATACAAAAACACGAAAGTAGACGAAAATAGGGAAAATAGTAGCATAAACTACATATTTGAGCTCTGAAATGCGTGTAAAATAAGGTGTAAAACATCATATAAATGACACGCATCAAACTTCCCCAAACCAAACCCTTGCTTGTCCCCAAGCAAGAACTAGACTCGATCCAAGGACCTAATTGGAACGATTTCAATCTCAGAGCGAAATGCAACTATAAAGCCTAAACCAATTTAATGCTAAAAATCAACAATCAATTAGTAATATGAATCATTCAAACGAGTTATGTAGTCGTTAAAAATAAAGCTGGACCGTCGACCTTGCAAGACCTTTAAAAATTGGACTCTCACGGGTCACTCTTCTCTCATGAAGCAAAGGGTAAGCATATATATATGTAAGAGAGGGAGAGAAATAGCCACTTACCTAGACTACGACCCACATAATCATGCATGCAACTATTATGATAGACAATTCTAACTACCGTACATACATTCCAATCGAACAAGGTCCTGTCACAGCCGAGGGCTTACAAAAGTATGGTAGAGTGAGGCAATGGGTAAGAAAAGGCAAAATTGGGAATGTGGAGGTGTAGGTGATCAAGCTAGCAACTGAACAAAACCATATGACAACATCTGATTCTTACTCAATTATAGAATTAAGCACATGCCCCTCATTTGGCACAAAACTCACCAAACCAAACTGAAAATACTCCTCAATAAATGTAAATAAAGCATAGGAGTGAAACCGTCTACAAACAACATCTTTTCCTTGCACGGTTTCTTTCTTTCATTATTTTTCTCTTTTTGAATTTTTTTTCTCAACTTATTTTTTTTCTTTTTCACATTTTTCTTTCATTTTCCAATTCCTTTCTTTTCATTCCCCTTCTTTCTTTTCTACCATCTCCAAATAACGCAATACAGACCAAACTTGGCACAATAAATTATATACCGCAAAAGCATACATTATACTAGCTTGACAAGGCAAGCTAAATTTGGATGTAGCTAAGGGTCAACAGGCAAATTTGGCTAATGTGGAGTTCGATGGGTAAAAATGAAATAAAGGGGAAATTGTAAGCACCTCCCTGCATGTGACACCAACCACTAACCCGAATGTATGCAGGCAAAAAGCAATTGAATTTCATAAATGTGCAAATTAATGATACATGATATGCAAGGAGTAACTACTCACAATCCTACATGAAACCGGTCACAAATGACACCAGTTATATGAGCTCTAATCCTTAAAAATTATAAGTAGGTTGCCAAAATTCAGGTCAAGTCTATAATCCAGCAAATATTTTAACAAAAACTCGTAGGTATGCCTACGTGATTCTACTAATAACATGTCAATTAAGCAAGGCTTAGGCATAAATAGCTGAAAATGCAACGTCATCATTGAAATACTACCGTTCTGACTCGACCTATATGCTAAAATAAACGTGAAAATTTTTAAATTTTTTTGAGAAATTGTCAAATTTTTATGAATTTTCTGTATATATATGGGAAAATAAATAACAATGCAAGACATAAACTAAACATGAAACAGAAATGCAATAAAACATGTGAATGCAATGCAAAATCCTTCCCCAAACCAAATCACACAATGTCCCCATTGTGCGAAATCATAATATAAAGAAGCGAAAGGAGATGGGGAGTTGCGATAACTAACTAAACAAGACATGAAGTTAAACTCGGAAACTCACAAGACTTTAAGCGCAGCAAAAGGAAACCTGCCCAAACCAGCGTGAGCTAGGAGGTTTCAGTAGCCAGCAGTGGTACTAATAAGTACCTGAAAAGAAACAAAATACCGCGCGTAATCCGAGAAAACAAAATTGAAGCGGAAATTACGTGCAAAGAATTTAAAATTAAAGAAAGAACAACTCAGCATCGGGCCTTGGTCGATCGACCAATATAGCTAGTCGATCGACCATAGGAATTGAAACAGTAGCTTTTGTGCTTAATAAGGCAGTCGATCGACCACTATAGGCAGTCGATCGACCACTATAGGCAGTCGATCGACTGTCATACCTGGCGTAACAGTGCTGTTCTTCGACATAACTCAATAAATTGAGTTAATGTGGTCTTTATAGCTGCAATTGCACATAATAACGCGCCCAAAAATTGCGCAGCCCAAAATTATAGTCTATATTCTTTAAAAACCAAGCACACGACTAAGAGTTTTTATTTCTAAAAAACTATGAAGTTTTATTCAAAACAAAAACAAAACACATCCGAGTTGCCTTCCGGCTAGCGCTGGTTTCAGACAGGTCCCGCTCGACCTCTTTTCCATCAGCCAATTACTCTAATTGAGCCCAATCAAAGCAGCTCAAAGCTCGCAGCAACCTGTCAAATAGTTGCGCATGTGCTACACAAAATTGTAAGTAGTACCATGATATATTAATAACATAGGAAATTAAAATGTAAAATCGTTTAAGTCTGACAAATTTCCAATGACAGCTCCCAAAATTGTCCACAAAGCTATTCTGCCCTCCGGCTAAGGGCGGAATATAAAAGCTCAAGTTAACCACACGTGGAGAATTAACGAACTCAGGTGCATTCGGCTCAATAATAACGCGAGTAGAATTAAAATACTCTGACGGGTATGAAATGTGAGGTGGAGGAGTCTGGTCAACTAAGGGATAAGGTGGATAATCGTCCCAAATGCATGGGATAGTAAAGTCAAATGGGTCAATGGGGTCTCCTAAAATAGGCTCATCATCGATATCATCATAAGTATCCCATTTAACCTCTAGACTATCACTCTCCTCATCGTTATACTCGTCAAGATGGAGGTTCTCAAAGAGAGCCTCCAAATCGTCCTCATTAACATTGCAAGAATCATAAAGGGGTTCTAGACTATCCTCATAAAAGGGATTGTCAACCACGCTAATGGTCTCCTCTACGTCTCCGCCGGTATTTCCTAGATTGGTTTCTAAGGTCTCACCCACCCCCTCATCTGAGTCAACATGAAGAGAAAAAGTAGGTTTAAGAGATTCAGTACCAAACCAATTAAAGAATTCTAATACCTCAATTACGGGGATTCCTTCGAAATCCCACTTACCTATAGACTCGAGGTATGCTCGCGTGAGGTCATTCATATGCTTGGGAAAATAGTGCGATATTTGGAGATCAGAAAAGGCATCTCGTCTGGGCTCAATAAACTCCCAAAGTCTGGCTAAATAAGCACCAAAGATTTCATCCTCTTCCTGTGGAAAACTCAGAATATAAAACATGAGAACGGTCTCAAGGAACCGAAGTTCCCTGAGACTAAACAAAGAAAGACTAAAAATAAAACAACTTGAACTAGCGCTGCCTCCCCGGCAACGGCGCCAAAATTTGATACCGTCGTTTAGTATCAAAAATAATATTTATAATTTTCCAAACTACAACTAGCAAGCGGTAGTAAGGGTCGATCCGCAGGGAGGTAGGGAGATAATAGTTGCTTCTAATTTTAGTCTAAGGGTAACAGTTTGAGGGTGTTTTGATATGAATTAAATCTAAATCAAATAACATAAACTAAATAAGCAAATAAAAGTAATAAAGGATGTAAACAATGATAAAAGAAATGCTAAGACGGTCGGTTCACTATAGCTACGATGGCACATAATCCTAGGTAAGTCTGAAATACAGTCGTGTAGGATAGGTATAACATGTCCTCTCGGTCCAAGTTAACTAGTCGCTCCTTTCGGACTATGCTACCAGTCCATAGGTCTCACTAATGCTAGCTCTCGCCCAGATTAGGGATTCCTAAAGCCTAAATTACATTATCTCTCGATCTCAGCAATTTAGTCGTCTCAATTCATTAATTAATGCCCTTCCCTATCTCTCGATCTACGGGTTGGTCAAAACTAAGCATCTAACAAGTCTCCTCTCGGTCTCATTGTTAGATATTGCACTTAACGAATCAAACAAACGCTAATTAAACACGGTCTGGTCGATCGACCAACTACTTCAGTCGACCGACCACACGGCTTAGTCGATCGACTAGTTAAGCCAGTCGATCGACCATGCCCTAATGCGGGGTCACCTATTTCAAATGCCATCTACGCTATAGATCCCCTACATCTTAGCACGGGGTGTTTAGCTATATACTAATGATAATAAAAACAACTAATTTGATAATAGGCATAAAGGATTGCATAATTGAAATAATTAACGAAGAAATACGCATAAAACTATAACTAGGGCTTTGGGATTTTATCTAGCAAGAATTAATACTAATAAAACGATATAACAATGCTGGAATTTAAAAGATTAGGATTACCGAAGCAAAGGAACAAGATGAATCCGAAAGTAAAGTACAAACTTTATTGAGATTTCTAAACTAAAAGTAATGAATACCGAATGTATGATAGGAATTAGATCCTAATGATCTCTCATGCCTCTTCTGAAACATAGGGTTACGTTATATAGAAATATCACGTAACTCTTATTCCTAAAACCTAATTACAATGGGCTTTCTTGCGTCTTCTAATTTTCGTCAGCTCGTGGGGTGGTCGATCGACCACTTGGACCAGTCGATCGACCAAGAGCGTTGTACAGTAATGCATTCTGACGATTCCTAGAACGCGCACCGATCTTAAAACAGCTGCCATTTCTTCCTTACTTGGTCAAATCAGGCGTTCTACATGGCGTTGGAAAGCTAAAAGTATAAGCTTTCACCTCCAATTGGAATCACACGATTATCTGATATAGAACTCGATATATAGCCATCTGAATAAGGGTGCAATGTCGAGAAGCATTCTGACGGTCTATAGACCATGTAGGTCAGTCTATAGACCACTGTAGCTGGCAATCCGCTTCTAAACTCTCGCAAATATATCTTTCAGGCCTTGAAATGCGCACCAAGTTCATCTCTCGAGTCACTACTTCATGTCAAAAGCAATGCTAAGTACTCGGGGACGGATTTGGCTCTTTTCCCGCTGGATTCTTCACATTTCTGTAATATTATACAAAAACACGAAAGTAGACGAAAATAGGGAAAATAGTAGCATAAACTACATATTTGAGCTCTGAAATGCGTCTAAAATAAGGTGTAAAACATCATACAAATGACACGCATCACATTTCCAATATAAGGATTGACCAATCCTTCAAATTCCTCGTCCCATAGACCACAAACGTCACTAGCTTGTTCCCCAATGATTTCATGAGTTGACAAGAGCAACTCTCCTTGTAAAACTACGGTTTTCTATGTATTTGGGTACTCTATCGAGTGGCGCTTACTCTGTCGAGTAAGTAAGTTGTTCTACGAAACAGTGTTCTGTCTGATGGGTACTCGATCGAGTAAGTGTGTCACTCGATCGAGTAAGTGTCACTCGATCGAGTAAGTGACTTACTCGATCGAGTAAGTGTGTTTTATGGGTGATTTTGACGAGTTTTGTTAATAATGCGGGATTAGTATATAAAGCCTCCGTCATCTTTCTTAATCTCTTTTATCATTCTAAAACCCCCTTTTGAGAAGAAAAGAAGTTATGTATGTGTGTTCCTCGCATTGTTAACAAATCCCCAAGGCTGGGAGTGTCGAATCATCTTGTTCTTTACGCCGTTGTGATCCTTGTGTCGAGGGTAAGCTTTTTATATAATTTTTATAATGTTTTGTTAAAGTTGGTTGAAACCCTAATTGGGTAATTTGGGGGTTTTGGGGAGTATTGTTGATGTTAGATTGTGATTGTATGATTGTATGTTTGATAGGAAGTAATTTCAGTGAAGGATGATGTTGATTAGCTGATTGTGACGATCTTGGTGATTGCTGTTCTAGGTAGGGTTTCCCTATTCAGTATTGGCTACATAATGTGTGGTGTTTATGATTGGAAATTGTTGGTTAATTATATTGTTGGGTTGATCTTGATGATTGTTGGTTGATTGTGTATCTGTCTGTGATCTTCGGGGTGCATCCTTGGCTGAGTGGAGTCACTTGCGGGAGTGGCTTCACGCCCTTGATTCGCCTTCTGTGGAACCCGTCACAAAAGGGATGTGCACATTAATGAACTTGGGTTTATCGCTCGATGGAGATGAGCGGGGATTTGGTGGGTACGGCTGCGGTCCCCCACTGGCGGCGTGGAGTACTTGTTGCGATGGGTACTCTGGCAGGGCTACACACTTTAGTATGTAGTCAGTTGTGTGTGTTAGGTTCATGTACCTATTATTAGACTCTTCTAATAGTGAACTAAATAACTTCTTAATTTGTGTTCTTTAGATCTAGTGCATGCATAACAAAATAAGAGATTAATAAGAAAACAATGTCCCTTACATTGTAATTTTCGGATTTATGGGCACAAGTAAGGTCTCCTACCTTCACTTGTTCTTGAGCTATGATGAGTATTAGGATGATCCTCCAAAATCCCAATGTAGAGATTCTCCTCTTGATTGCACCCAAAATTAGCCCTTATCTCTACTAAATAATATTAACTAGATATTTATTTAGTAGTATACCTTAAAATTAATTACTAATACTCATATATTACATTAATAATATTAGTAATTTGATTGAACAATTTAGATTATCATTTCTCAAGTTTTTGAGAAAGATAAAACAAAGTATGAGAGAGGTATGCATGTGTATGAATGAATATGCATGAGAAGAATGAATACGTTGTGTGTAGTAGTGGAAAAATGAGAACAAACTCTCATTATAGAGGAGATGGAGTCGGGTAGAAGAGGCCAAAATGGCATCTTCTTTTGCCTTTTTCTCTTACCCAAAATGTAAGCTTGGAAGACTACTGTAGCCTAGGCATAATTAACTTATTTTATCTCATAAAATAATTCACCCACTAACACCTATCATCCTCAATTTTTCGGTCCACATACATAAAATGGACTACCATTTTATTTTGTCAATTTGTCATTTGTCACACAATATGTCACATGTAGTATGTTACATGTTATTAATTAATTTAATGCATATTTATCAATTAAATATCAATTTTATAAATTAATTAAATTACATACAATAAATTGACTAGTGATACTTGATCACATAAATAAAATGGGTAGCAAGCTAATGCCACCATAATCACCCTTATTCCTAAAGTAGACATGCCGTAAACTGTGTTGCAATTTAGACCTATTGCTTGTTGCAACACGGTCTATAAGTGCTTGTCTAAGGTTATTTGTGCCAGACTTAGCCTTATCCTCCCTGAGATTGTGAGCCCCTCTCAAAGTGCTTTCATTAAGGGTCGTGATATAGTGGGTAATATCCTCATTGCACAGGACTTGGTCAAGCTTTATAAGAGGAAATCCTGCTCACCTAGGGTACTTATGAAGCTTGACTTGCAGAAGGCGTATGACTATGTTGAATGGACTTTTATTGAAGCTATGCTGAAGGCCTTGGGCTTCCCTAGCCAATTTTTTAAACTGTTGATGCAGTGTGTGACTACTCCATCATACTCTCTTGCTTTAAATAGAGAGATGTTTGGATTTATTCAGGCCAAGAGGGGATTGAGGCAGGGAGACCCTCTCTCCCCTTTTCTCTTTACTCTATGCTTGGAGTACTTAAGCAGAATTCTGGAGGTCACTCAACAGCATATGAAATTCAGATTCCAGCCCCTTTGTCAAAGATTACATCTCTCACATTTGTGTTTTGCAGATGACCTTATTATGTTTTGCAGGGGGATAGGGCATCTATGGAGCTTCTGATTCATTCTTTTGAGTATTTCTCGAAAGCTACTGGTTTGGTTATGAACAGAGGGAAATCCAACATCTATTTTAATGGAACTGATGATCAACTTATTAGAGAGGTGGAAAAGATAACTGGCATGAAGAGGGGTAGTGTACCTTTTAAGTATCTTGGGATTAATGTGTCTCCAAAAAGATTGTCTGTGATGGATTGTTCCAGTCTAGTGGAGAGGATAGTTGAAAGAATTAAGAGGTTGGGTTCTAGGAAACTGTCTTATGCAGGGAGGATTGTCCTGATCAAGTCAGTTCTTAGCTCACTTCACACGTATTGGGCTCGTATTTTTGTTCTACCTAAAGTTGTGATTGCCAGAATTGAGGCTACTTGCAGATCTTTTCTCTGGCATGGCAATAAACAAAAAGAAAACCCCGCATTGGTCTCCTGGGACACGATCTGTCAACCTAAAAGGCAAGGTGGACTAGGGATTAGGAAGTTCCATGAATGGAATCTCGCTGCCATAGCCAAATATGCCTGGTGGGTTGCTACAAAAGCAGATCATTTATGGGTTCGCTGGGTTCATGCAATTTATATCAAAAGTAGTAATTGGTCTGATTATGAACCTTCACCTACCTCTAGTTGGGCTTGGCGCAAAATTTGCCAAGTCAAGAATATTTTCAAAAATTTCTTATTTCAGCAAGTATGGAATGACTCTGGACAAAGGTACAGGATTGAAGAAGGCTACCAATGGCTGTTACCTGTGAGAGCTCAAGTTAGTTGGTTTCCATGGATGAACCAGAGGTGGATTCATCCCAAACATAGTTTATGCAGTTGGCTCATTGTGTTGGAATATGTGTCCTCCGACAATAATGCGATCACAACTGTCGATCATGATGATCACATGTTTAAATCTCATTTTAAGAATACATGTGGGATGTAATAATGTTACAGTCAACTGGTCCACACATATCGATAATGATTGGCAGACTAGAGTTTGACATTACTGTCGTGCGACGGTGGTGATCAGTTGATCCCCTTAGGTCATACCTATAGGGAAATACTCTTAATTGATTATTTAATTAATCGTATGCCGATACGAGTTAATTAAATTGCTTAAAACTGACGGATGATTTTGTGAGTAAAATTAACGTGTCTTATTGTAATTCGATTATATTAGATACGGTCTAAGTAATTGAATTGTTTTATTACTTAGATAAAATTATTGTTTACGAAACAATTTGGAATTGAAATTGAATGAATAATTTATTATAAATACAAGACGTTGTAATTTATAATTTGATAAACCGTTTTGGTACAAGTAATTACGAATTACTAGTCGATTTTGTAAATGACATATTTTATGAGTATGTTGATTTTTAATATGTTAAAAATACATTACAAATTCACATGTCAAGTAACATGTCACATATGTCACAATTGACAAATGACAAAATAAAATGGACTACCCATTTTATCTCAAGTGTACCGAAATTTAGAGGGTATTAGTGCATAAATTCTGTTGATTATTTTAATAAGGAAAAAACACAATTATTACACTCTATATGTAGCCATGCATGCCTAGTTTTTCTTGGGAAGAAAGTTGGCCTCATGTATTGGCTACCTTCCCTCCTCCAACCGGTTTTGCCAAGTGAAATGATAGAGTTTTTTCTCTATCATTTTTATTCATACACACTTCAACTCATATTTTTCTACTGTAGTAAAAATGTATTTTCTCTACAACTTGTGAAATTTTAGAGAAAGAAAAACACACAAAAATCCTCTCCTCTAAACCGAAATAGAGGAGAACAAAATCAATATTTTGGGTCAAATATTTAAGCTAGATTAATATTATTACTAGATCATAATAATATTAGTTATTAAGAGGTTTCCTTGGATATATGCTTTTGGGAGAGATTCTAAACTTGAATCTTGTTCATCCATTGTTGGAAAGCTCAAGAACTAACAAGAAGGAGATCTTGTTGGTGCCCATAAAACCGAAATCACATAGTAAGAAAGACGATTTCTTCTCTACTTTTGTTCATGTTTGCATGCATAAGATCTGGAATTTATTTTATGACTAAATAAATTGATTCATATATGAATATGTAAATTAATGAGATTAATAATTTCTAATAAGTGGTATCATGAACCTTAGGTTGTTTGCATGCAAATCGGTTATTATTTTTCCGAGTTATAAGATTAACAAACAAAACTTATAAATTTGTGTTTATTATGAAATATCACGAAATTTATTTGGATGTTAAAGTTTCTTGTCCTAAAATTTATTTACGATATTTTGGTTTATTTATGGATTTTTATTGCTCATTTTATATAATAATGGCATTAAAATGTGATTTTATGATAAAAATGTCATTTTTGGACTAAAAATAGCTAAACTTCGATTTTTTCAGTGGTTTTTGGATATGTTTTCACATATATTATCTACTGATGTCCTATAAATTTTCATAATAAAATGAGTTGTTATGCTCGAAATATGGATTTTTCAAGTTAAAATCTTATTTAAATGGTTAAATAGGTTAATATGAGTTATATTTTGAATCTGGTCATGGAAATTTAGTATGTTGTCACATGCAATTTTACAAGATGTGTGAAAAATATTTGGCTATAATGAAGTCTTTATGCATGATTTATGAATTTTTGACGAAAAATCACATAAATAGTGACTTTAATTAGTAAATATGCTAAAACATACTTCATGACTAAGAAAAAACGTCACATGTTGCATTTTATCATATATTTCAGATCTAAAAGTGAAAAGTTAATAAAAATAATTTTTCTCATATTTTTATTGTAATAATTGATAAATCCAATAAACCGCAACATTGTTTTTCTCGATAAATTTTCGAAATTTTTAACCTAAGTTTTTTGAACATTATGAGTGTCATGGTATTTTTCCAGAATGTTCATGTGTTTAAATTTCAAATTTCAAATTTATTTGAAATTTTATGATTTAATTTGAAGTTTATGGCATAATTTTGTATTTTTGAGTCCATTTATGAACAATATTAAGAAATATAAGTTAATTATTGTCAATAAGTTAGTGGAGACTAATTTTGAGTCCTAAGTTGGTTAGGGTAATTAACTTGTACATAAATATGAATTTATGTAATTATTGTGATTATAAAAGGTTAAATCACGCAAATCCGTAAAAACCGATTAATATACGATATTGGCTCCTTAAAGGCGATTTAGCATAAAATTGGGCATGTTCATACATATTATAATGCCGTATTTTAGTTATGATTGTCATATTTTAATTTTATGTAATTGTTTTTTGAATTATGTAATTTTACTTAGTATGGCCTTAGTTTTAATTGATATTACCCGAAATGTATGGGAATATCGATTCGGTTGTAATTTATTGTGATCTCGTATCACCGTTTTGTAATTTAATAGATTTAAATTTTAATTACAAATTTATAATAGGAAATTATGTAATTCATTTACAATTTTATTTATTACTTTGTAATTTCCCGGAGTTTCCATGAAGACGGTGTTACCTCGAGATGCGTGCCAAGACCGAAGTTCAAGGGACCAATGGAGTTGGTTTCCGAATTTGTAATAGTTTATTATATTTACTATTCTAGGAAGGCCATACTAGGATTTAATTTATGCTTTGCATTTTATTTATATGTTGCATGCATCGCTAAATCGCCATAACTAAACATGCATTTTAAATCGAGTTTATCGACTGTGTCAATTACAATTATCGTAGTTCACCGCTTTAGTTCACTTAAAACGTGATAGATAATAAATTGACATGATCTCTCGCTAAAAATAAACAATTGAGACTTAGCCTTACCAAAAAGTAGAAACCATGAAAACCTATTTCGTGAGGGAGTGCACTCGGCCACACCGGGGTACAAACCTTGTTACGTAGGGGAAGTGGGTGATAATTGTCTATCCACCGAATTCATGTTGATGAGGGATTTATCGGCTACACCGTGCCCAAGTTAATGTGGGTATGGATCATGGATACATTTATTCGAAATTTGAATTGAGCTCAACGGAAGTATTCGTGACCGTAGTTGCATGTGTTCCGGGCTAAAGATAAATGTTAATGTAATTTTATCGACCAAGAGTTCTAAAAGTAGAATCGATTAAAGAGTTAATCCACCGAGTTATATTGATAAGGGATTTATCTGCCACACCGTGCCCAAGTTAATATGAATTTGGATCTTGGAATCATTTATAATAGTTGGGTAGAGGTCACTATATAAATGCTTTACTTGTTATTTACAAGTAATAATAAAACGATAAATGTTTTGTTTTCACTATTCCGTTATCATATTGTTCTATTTCTTTATCACAATTCATATACGATATCATTTCGATTTTAGTTCAAATCTCTATTAAAACATCGTAACTAAAGACAAAATTTGAATTTTCTTCTAAAAACCTCGTATTATCCATTGTAAGGATCTCTTGTGAAGAGTATAGATAAAAGTTATTCTTGATCAAAAGGGTTTTGATTCTTGACTAACATATCTACTTACAACGAATTGTTTCTCATATGCTTAATTGAGTTAAATACTTTGAAACGCTATATCATTTTGGTAACTAGATTTGTTTGAAATCAAAATTGATCAAAATACCGCAACCACTTCAATGAAAGTTTTAAGACTAAACGAATAAATTGAAGAGTAGTCTTCATGAATTTCAATTTTGCTTCTCATAGCAAAGACTCATTGAAATCAGTGGGAGCATTCTCTTAATCCATTAAGAAAAGGATAAGGTTTTAAAGAAGTAAAATTAGAATGGAATTGATACAAGGTAATGTTAACAGTAAAGTTATTGAGAATAACGATACTAAACCTATCAATCCCGACCGATAAAGTTTCCATTGTCTTAATTGTTGGACGCTAGAAAGGAAACTACCACAAATTAATGAAGAATCAGCAAGTTAGTTGTGGGACATCTAATGGGACCTTCTTCTTTAAATGTTTATTTGATTAACATAAATTTTTCTAGTACTACTTAAATCAATATTAGAAACCAAAGGGGTTTTCATCATTGTATTCGATACATAAGATGATTATAATATGACGACTAGCATCAAATAATGTCGAGAGATAGAGTCATTGTGTACTCAATCTAGTTTTGGGTTTATAGTTGACCTTAATTATGACTATTAAGTGAATAAACACCAAATAAGAATATAAACTTGTTAAGATACAAAAGAGGTTTCACTTTTGTGACCCTATACACCATGATTTGATGTATGGCTAACCCATTATCAAGGTGATTATATTCTAAACCAAACTAGAATGATATATCATGTAGATGATGCAAGACTCAAATTGGTAACCCAAGATTAAACCTTAAATTCTGGAACGATAAATGGAAAGAGTTATCGAGTACTCTTGGAACCATTAGATTGTTAATCTAATGGTATATGCGTATCTTGTATTCAAAGCAAGATGTCTCGTGTTTTTTGGTTGAAAAGGAGATCGAGGATGTAAATCATTGATCCAGAATAGGTTAATCATTTTCTTTTACCAACAATTTAAGTTGACACTAATGTGTTTACTTAATAAGGTAAATAGAGAAATCACGATTTAGTCGTGATGGGATTATCAAAGTGAAAACTTTGATATAAGCCAAAGGAAATGTGATATAGTATCACAAGTAAATCTCTCTTAGCATACATTATGGGATAATGTGTGGTTGGATAAAGAATTCGAACGCTATTCGATATGGTTTGGACTTCAATCAAGTTACTTTGAGTTACTTGATCCTTTTGGGGAATTTATCATTTTTGTCTAAATTATTTTTCCACTAAATCTAAAACGAATCATATGAGATATGAAATGGTAGGGTACCATGTTTGTAAGTTTTCAAAAGAAACAAATGCTCATTTTTCCTTA
This sequence comes from Silene latifolia, assembly GCF_048544455.1. Classification (NCBI taxonomy): domain Eukaryota; kingdom Viridiplantae; phylum Streptophyta; class Magnoliopsida; order Caryophyllales; family Caryophyllaceae; genus Silene; species Silene latifolia. Next base: position 163,024,903 of record NC_133526.1, read on the forward strand.
TTATAATCACGAGTACAACGGGTTTGTGGCTCGTGAAACTGTCTTTCTAGAATACAAGTTTATTTCTAGAAGACAGAGTGGGAGAAATTATTCAAAAGCCACAAAGAATGTTATGTCGCAAGAAACTGGTCTTTCTTGGCTACATGAGACGTTTTGTGTAAGACGTTGTTTCTTCAAAACCTAGGAGGTTAAAGCCATCACTTGTTAAAGATGATGAATTAGTGTTACTTTTAAGAAAGTGCAGAGCTTAAGGTAAAGAGCTTACAACTTACAAAGAAATTGTTTGATTCAAGTTAATTCTGGAAAGTAATGAATATATGACTTACATAAGAGTGTTTAAGTCACAACTCAATACAAGGCTTAGAGCCATGAAAATCAGAAATAAATTCCGAATGGAATTGTTGGATATCAAAGAGAGATATCAAGCAAAGTGTTTTGCACTATTCGGATTTTCTTAGGGATTGTATTTCATTATGATGATATACATATAACGAGTGAATCTAAAACCCACTTCTTCAATTAGAAGGAATGTATTCAATACATGTCATAAGTTTTATAGATTCTTACAATCCTAAGATAATGTGCAACTTAAGAGATTGTCTTAAGTAGGACATCAATGAGTTGGAATCAATGTTTTGATCATGTTATAAAAATTTTCTCGATAGGTCGAGAAGTTGTTTTTATACATAGAGTTTAGTGGGAGTTACGGAAATTTTAATTAGTCTAATATGTGGATGACATATTGATCATTGGGAATTATTTAAGACTTTTGGAGTAATATAATACATCTTTAATATCCAGATTTATGTAGATAAATCCACATGATATTAGCATCAAATAAGAAGTCTTATGTTGATAAGATTCATGATTAGTTCAATCGAGTTGAACATATTTGATTGATTCCATTTGTTTCCGCTGCCGAATCAATTAAATAGGAAATGATGTATAACACTTCATATACTTTAAGTATGATGAATTGTTTCAAATCGAATTTAAGTAATAGTTACCAAGTAAACCATAAAGATTACCCTTAAGTGCTTGCAGAAGCATTATGGATGTAATGCCAAGTGTTTTTGATGCAATTTTGTGTAAGGGTGTTACACAAGTGACAATTGACAATTGAGATTGCGCATAGTTTCCGACAAAACCATAATCAAAACACATTAGGATGGTTAAGATACCATTGTGGCTATGTTATTTAAGAAATAGATTTTCTAGAATCGTTCTAGGCAATAAAGAACAATGAGAAATGTTTACAACGGAAATTGAGTACACTTGCAATCATGGGATGTGCAAGAAGGATGAGTCCCGCGCACTGTGAAAAAAGTGGGAGCTATTCTAAGGCTAGAGGGCCTATGTCTTGATTGGATCTCGACACGTACTCAGAAAGTTTTGTAATGCAAATGTATACATTACAAAGGAAAACGAGTATGTAGTAAGGTTGAGTAAGGTACAAGAAGTTGATAAAACCTACTAACCAAAGCCTTCTCATAGGCTTAACATGATGAGTCATGTCATTTCAATTGAATTGAGATGAACAACTACATACAAGATCTAAATTGGATATGAAGTAGTAATCAAGTATTGACTACTCATATGATAATCACATTTGTCGTTCGAGTTTTTAAAATCTGAAAACTCCTTTTATACTTTGTTACATCCAAACGGGTTGTAGAGACAATATTGAACCCCGTTAAAGTGAACCCGGATTAACATGGTATTCGCCCATAGTCACTTGTATGAGGTGACGTCTCGAAGTGACTAGAGTGTGATGCGATTGATGGCAAGTTCAAATATCATAGAGTCATATGAGATGACTAGTCGATCACATAGGCAGACTGTTAGGAACACTTTGTCGGGCCTTATGACCGCTTATAGAGTTCTGGCAAATTTATATAGCCTGGTCGTGGCGTGAGCTACTATAGTATTCTAATGAGTCGATTCTTTTGACTAAAGACTGTTCACCTAAGGTGGCACAGTTTCAGATTAACTTTGATTTGTGTTACTACGACCTTCGTAAATGGGGTCAAATGGGCATATTTTGGGTTATGATGGCTGTGGCTAGTCAAAGAGAATGAGTGCGATAGGAATTGTCCACCCCCTTGTCAGGGTTAAAACAATATCTCAGGGCCACTCGAGGAGTAATGAACTGGAAATGCGTGGCCACGCTCGGAAGGTATCTATGGTAGATAACTCCGGTCAATCAGTTATTCTCCAGATCGAGGAAACCAGTCTCGATATGATCACTTGCAAGTACGACCTGAAAGACACCTTGCATTGAGTAGGAGATAGTAATAGGACAAGAGAATTGGTGACGCACACTTGTCGAGGACAAGTGGGAGATTGTTGGAATATGTGTCATCCGACAATAATGCGATCACAACTGTCGATCATGATGATCACATGTTTAACTCTCATTTTAAGAATACATGTGGGATGTAATAATTTTATAGTCAACTGGTCCACACATATCGGTAATGAAAGGCTGACTAGAGTTTGACATTACTGTCGTGCGACGGTGGTGATCAGTTGATCCCCTTAGGTCATACCTATAGGGAAATACTCTTAATTGATTATTTAATTAATCGTATGCCGATACGAGTTAATTAAATTGCTTAAAATTGACGGATGATTTTATGAGTAAAATTAACGTGTCTTATTGTAATTCGATTATATTAGATACGGTCTAAGTAATTGCATTGTTTTATTACTTAGATAAAATTATTGTTTACGAAACAATTTGGAATTGAAATTGAATGAATAATTTATTATAAATACAAGACGTTGTAATTTATAATTTGATAAACCGTTTTGGTACAAGTAATTACGAATTACTAGTCGATTTTGTAAATGACATATTTTATGAGTATGTTGATTTTTAATATGTTAAAAATACATTACAAATTCACATGTCAAGTAACATGTCACATATGTCACAAATGACAAATGACAAATTAAAATGGACTACCCATTTTATCTCAAGTGTACCGAAATTTAGAGGGTATTAGTGCATAAATTGTGTTGATTATTTTAATAAGGGAAAAACACAATTATTATACTCTATATGTAGCCATGCATGCCTATTGTTCTTGGGAAGAAAGTTGGCCTCATGCATTGGCTACCTTCCCTCCTCTAACCGGTTTTGCCAAGTGAAATGATAGAGTTTTTTCTTTATCATTTTTATTCATACACACTTCAACTCATATTTTTCTACTGTAGTAAAAATGTATTTTCTCTATAGCTTGGGAAATTTTAGAGAAAGAAAAACACACAAAAATCCTCTCCTCTAAACCGAAATAGAGGAGAAAAAAAAAACCAATATTTTGGGTCAAATATTTAAGCTAGATTAATATTATTACTAGATCATAATAATATTAGTTATTAAGAGGTTTCCTTGGGTATATGCTTTTGGGAGAGATTCTAAACTTGAATCTTGTTCATCCATTGTTGGAAAGCTCAAGAACTAACAGGAAGGAGATCTTGTTGGTGCCCATAAAACCGAAATCACATAGTAAGAAAGACGATTTCTTCTCTACTTTTGTTCATGTTTGCATGCATAAGATCTAGAATTTATTTTATGACTGAATAAATTGATTCATATATGAATATGTAAATTAATGAGATTAATAATTTCTAACACATTGTTCAGCAGCGCTTATTAACACAGGATAGGTTACTGCGAATGCATGTAGTGAGTCATAACTGCTGCTACTTATGTGGACTGCAAGAGGAGTCTCATGATCATTTATTTTTTGAATGTGTGTATAGCCAGCAATGCAGGGATCTGATTTCAGTCTGGTGTCAGATACAGTTCTCTATCAAGAACAGTATTATTTGGTGGCTAAAATGGAGGAATAGAGTTGTTGGGAGAAAGCAAGGCATTGCTGTGATTCTTGCAGGCCTGGTGTATTGGATTTGGTATGCAAGGAATCATTGTCGGATTGAAGGAGCTCTATGGAGGCCTGAGTATTTGGTCCAGCATGTTAGGAGTGAAGCATGTATGAGGTTAAGAGTAATTAAGAGTCAAAATGAGAAATATGCGAATTGGATTGATAGCATTTTGTAAAAGTCAGAGATACAGTTATAAGTCTCTAAAAAGTTTGTAATCGGGAATCTTTTATATATTAATGAGATCAGCTTACTTGCCCCAAAAAAATAAAATAAAATGAGTCATATAATTATAATTCACAACATCTTGTAATTATAATTAACCATTCATTCTTATCTCTATTGTTTCACAAACAATAAACAATTTTAGTAATAAAGTATTTCAATTACTAAAATAAATCTTATTTAATCCCATTACAATAAGATATAAATATTCTCTCTCACAATTGAACTGTTCAATTTTAAGGAATTGATTAACTTGTATCGTCATACAATTAATCAACTTTACTGATAAGGGCATCATCCTTTAGGTGTGACCTTAAGGGATCAGCTGACCACCACCGTCCTACGACAGTAACGTCAAACTCTAGTAAGCCAATCGTTACCGATTAATGTTGATTAGTTGACTATATAAATGAATTATCCCTTACGTATTCTTAATATGAGATTTAAACATGTGATCGCACTATTGTTGAGGACACATATTCCAACAATCTCCCACTTGTCCGAGACAAGTGTGCGTCACCAATTCTCTTATCCTATTACAATCTCCCACTCAATGCAAGGTGTCTCGCAGGTCGTACTTGCACTTGATCATATCTTGACTGGTTTTCTCGATCTGGAGTGTAACTGTCTGACCGGAATTATCTACCATAGATACTTTCCGAACGTGGCCACGCATTTCCAGTTCACTACTCCTCGAGTGGCCTTGATATTTCAAACAACCCTGAGAAGGGGGTGGATAATTCCTATCGCACTGTTCCCTTCGTTTAGCCACAATTCATTTTAACCCAAAATATACCCATTTGACCTCATTTTTTACAGTCGTAGAGCATAAATCAAAGCTAATCAAAAATTTGTGCCAACTTGGGCGAATAGTCTCTAGTCAAAAGAATTGACTCATAAGAATACTATAGCAGCTCTTGCCACGACCAGGCTTTATGAATTACCAGAACTCTATAAGCGGTCACTGCCCGACAGAGTGTCTCATACAGTCTATCTATGTGATCGACTAGTCATCCCATATGACTCTATAGCACTTGCACTTGCCATCAATCGCATCACACTCTAGTCACTTCGAGACGTCACCTCATATAAGTAACTAGGGGCGAATACCATGTCAAGCCCAGTTCACTTTAATGGGGTTCAATTTGTCTCTACAACCCATGTGGATATAACAAAGTAATAGGTGAGTTTAAAGAAACTCAAACGATAAATGTGATTATCATATATGAATAGTCAATACTCTATTACTACTTCATATCTTATAATCTATAGTGTGCCTTTTACACTAGTTGAAATGCAATAAAAGCTTGGCAAGTGGATATATCATATATCCGAACATTCCAACTTTATGAATTGCTATTTCCTTCTATTCAATGTCATCTCTAATGACATGAATTTATCTAAGTATATGTCTAGTCTTCTTACTAGACTTGGGCTCTTTAACTTGAAAGATGCTCCCACTGTTATCACATAACTTGTGATAAAGTCAATTGTAGAGGGATTCACTCTTAATCCTTATGTTGACCATTTTATCACAATTTGCTTAGATTTTGTTTGTAGAATTTGCAATGGTCGAAACTAAAACACTTTTCTAGTTTCTCACTCCTTAGTCAATAAAATCAGCCTAGGATTTCGATAAATCCTTCTCGGTTTGGGAACTAAAGTTTGTGTAACCATTCAACACATAACTTAGTTTATCACCCAAATAATTGAACAAATCCTCAATTGTTCTTTAAGGCTTTCACAAGACCATCTTATGAATTAACCTGTTATTGACTTATTATGCTCCTAGCATATACTTCATCACGGCGTGTGCATCTGTTAGCATACATGATCATTCTAATGGCGGAATCATCAGCAAATGATTTCATGTGATCAACAACTTAATAGGTTCAGTGAATGACCATGACTCCTGAACAGTCTATTGATCCAAAATACTCAAGAGGGGGGGTGAATTGAGGATTTAAAACTTTTTGAAAGCTTTTTCGATTAAGCTAATGTAATTGATTATTTAAAGTTTATTGATTAAACTTTAACTAATCAACTAATGATTGTAAGCAAAGTAAACGAAAGAACGAAACAAGAAGAGACACGCGGATTTTTGAAGTGGTTCAGTTTCACAAGTCGAAACCTACGTCCACTATTCTCGATTAATAAATTTAGTACCTTTCTACGGATTACAAATTTACTAACCCAACTCGTACAACTAACTCTAGCTGTAACTCAATGAGTACCGTTAAATACTCGAGTGACTAACTTACGCTAATAAGAAAGCACTAATGATTCTAACAATGGTTCACGTTAATGAACAAGTTAAGAAATCAACTAAGCACTATTATCTTATAACGATAAATGAAGAACAAGTATGCGAGTTTTGTAAAACACGACCTTTCGAAATATGCAAATCGGATTTTGTTAAAAACACACGGTTTGCTCTTTAAAATATGAAAACAATTTTTATGCTTAAGGTCTCTATTTTAAATGTTGTAAATAACAAAGTATTTATAGGCAAGGAAGAGGAAAGCTACTCGGTTTCATAGAAACCCTAATAGCCGAAATAATAAGATATAATTACCAATTATATCTTCTTATTATCTCTTACCTAAAAGCCATAAAAGATAATAAAAAATATTCTAAAAGATAGAATATAATCTTTCCAAATATTATCTTTACAATAAACTCTAAGATTATGATAAGATTTCTTAAAACAAGAATATCTTTTACCATAAACAAATATATTAACTAAGATATAAGATATGTAAAGATATTATTATAGAATAAAATCTTTACCTAATATCTCATAGGCAACACGGCACAACACGGCTCATAGGCTCGTGAACCATGCAAACCCTAATCTTAGTATATAATTAGAATTTAGGTTTTAGGAGAGGCTAGATAGAAACCCTAATTGATAGTAAAGTCCAACTCATAAGTCGATCCAATAACCATCAATTAACGCTAACAATATAACCGGACTCCTCACTAAACCGGGCTTTATAAAATAAATACTTTCATTAGAACACATAAAATAAACTTTAAGAAATTGCAAAACAATTTTTGAACCATTTAAGAGTCGTGTATAAAAACTCAGCATTTCAATGTTATAGTAGAGGAGCTATAACATTGAGCTCTTTTACTAGTAATGTTATAGCTGCAAAGCTATAACTTTACTAATTAAGAAACTCATTCTTTGATTACCATTACGAGATAATCACCTATACTATTCTAATCTTCAAAGAGATCTTCGAGTATAGGCTACATCATCATCCAAGCTTGATTAACCTTCTAGACGAACTTCGTCTTCACATAACACTTGAATGAATCTTTGAATTGTGTGATCTTGAACAAGGACTTTAACTTCTCATGTAATCGTCACAATCCTCTTTGTTGCTCATAATAGGTTAATGCTAAAACACTTAACAAACGATTACACGCAACAAGTATATAATATGTAAAGCACCTTGACATCATCAAAACATAAATATATAAGCCATATGGTCCAACAAATTCCCCCTTTTTGATGATGGCAAGTCTCCTAAAATTGTGACTAATGAAAAAGTTCCCCCTCAATATAATACCGTTATCTTGATAATAAAGATTAACGCAAGATCAAGACAATTACTCAAAAATCGAAACTTAAGAACTTTAAGAGACAATTGGTCTTACTATAGACGTTCTTTCCCCCTCTTGACATCATCGAAAAGTTAAGAACAAATAAAAAATGACTAGAATAATATAAGACAAAACAAGAGATAAAAACGCCATAGGAAATAAAATAACATGCAAGACTAGAAGCATCCAAAAGATAATCAACATACAAACTAAGAATTAAACATGTCTAAAGCCAAAGTGGGCCGAATGATCACATGTCTAATAGAACACTTGGGCCATAACCACAAGTGTAATGCCAAAATGGGCCGAATAAAAGTTTGATTAACACACCATTAGATGAAATAAAAGAAAAGCTAATTAAGATAAGGGCTAATGAGGGTAGGACGAGAAGAAGTCAAATGTTGCGGGTCTTATACGGGTTCACGTAGTCGGGTCTGGCACGGTGCTCCAAAGCATCCAGACGGTCGAAAGAGCTCCTAACCAACTGTGAAAGAGTTCCAATGCTCCTTTCAAAATTAAGGACCTTCAAGGAAAGAGCCTTTGTAGCTTCCAACGTAAGAGCTTGATCTCCCGCCATCGCCTTCCCGTGCATCACCAAAGCACCACCCTGACTCGTAAGGAAAGTGAGACGATCACCGTGTGGGAACACTTCCCCACGAATAGCCTTTAGCTCTCTCTCAAAACCCGCTAATCTCTTGTCCACATCCTCCATCCACGAGTACACCCGACTAGCATCCAAACCCGAGTCTAAAGACCGAGATGGTCCAACCCGTGACAATGCCGTAGCTAGGCTAGTCGAATGCTCCTCGAATTTCTCCATTAAACCATTCATAAATCCCTCCAATTTCGACTCAATAGCTCCTAAACCCGAATCCACCGGGGCTTTCTCAACATCCTTTGCAAGAAGCAACTCGGGTCCATCAACGACAAGACCCATTAGCTTGATCAACTTATCACACATACTATCCCGAGCACTAACACCGTAACTGTCAGGCCCTATTACTCTCTTAATTTCCAACAGACGAGATATCCACATACCATACGGCAAATCGATTGTGGTGCTCAACTTGTCCTTGGTCACCGTAAGACCAGTTTGAAGAATACGGTGCAAAACAACACTACCTAAATTCACCTTCTGTCCCTCCAACCAAGAATAAACCACAATTGCCTCATAACTCGACACCTTATCACGGCCTCCCCTTCTCGTCACTATTGTGTTCCACAAAAAATTTAAGAGGAACTTGATCTTAGCCGAGAGAGGTCGAACCACGATATTGACACCCTCCGTCATCTCCTCAAAATACTGCTTCACTAACAACTCCTTTTCACTTCCAACATTAGACCATTCAAGACTCGGATTTAATTCAATCCCTTCATTAGGGACCGAAAAAGCAGAGCAAAAATCCGAAACAGAGACGGTAACATCGACACCATTAACAACCGCATGCAGCACTCCTTTCTTAATTGACACACTAGCAAAGAACTGTACCACCTCAACCGGGTATATAGGACCCGAAAACTGACTTATGTGACTCCACCCTTGAAAATCAAGAAAATTAATAAAGAAAGCAAGAGCTTGTACACTAACCAACCAAGATTTCGGATAAAACCGACCACCATGAATAGAATACCTTAAAACTCGATTAATCAAGATGCTTTCATCATGAGTGAGCCGAACACGATTTAACCCTTCCTTTGTCGCGGCTTTCGAAGCATCCTTAAGCAGAGTACGAGTAATACCATCACGAACTATCACCTCGGGTTCTTCTACAATCGCTTCACCATTATCAACAACAACTTTATTTTTACCCTTGAAAAGACGGCGTCTTTTTCCTTCGGAGACCGATTCGTCCCGACTACGAAACAGGGGCGAGTTTTGGTTTGGTTGTGGTGAAGGACAATTCATGGAATGAGGAGTATGTGGTGGTAAAGGTGATGTTTGGTGAGGAAAGGGGCGGTTTTGGTGGTGACGGGTTGAGGATCGGGTGTTTTTTGCATGGGATGTGTTCATGATGATGGAGATTGTTTGAAAAAGTAGATGATGATGATTGTTGGAGTAAAGGAGAGGATATGCAATGATGGTAATTATTTGGAAGAAGAAAAGTGAGCAAATGGGTATGGGTGGACGGTCAAGCAAGGGTAGATATAGGTCTAGGTATTAGGGTTAACAAGTGTAGGTGTAATATGGTAAGTGTTATTAATTAGGAATAGGAAAGTGATAAGTATGGAAATTTATGATGATATGACATGAATTAGGAAGTTTATTTGATATAAGAAAGATATGAGCCGTGTATTGTGAGCTTGTTTGTGAGAATTTTTTTTTTTAATTTATTTGAAAAGATAAAAGATATGGTGTGTTTATTTATTGTAATAAGAAAAAGTTTCTACATCAATTAAATTCTAAAAAGCAAATAGAATCTTATGAAAATAATATTTCTATAAACGAAATTATTCATGCAACGCAATATACGGACACAGTCATACAATCTTAACTTAACTAGTCAGTCATACAAAGATTAAACACATATAGAAGCTTAGGTACCACTGATTAAACCAATTTCCAACCGTAAAGTCACAAATCGTTCTCTAGCTAATGATTTTGTCAAAATGTCTGCCCATTGTTTTTCAGTACTACAAAATTCAATTTTTATATTCCCCTTCTCAACATGGTCTCTAATAAAATGGTGTCTAATTTCAATGTGTTTGGTACGTGAATGTTGTGCGGGATTTTTAGAAATAATAATCGCACTAGTATTATCACACAAAATAGGAATACATCCTACATCAACACCATAATCACGTAATTGTTGTTTAAGCCATAAAAGTTGAGTACATACCAGTCCTGCAGCAATATACTCGGCTTCAGCAGTTGAGAGAGCAACCGAATTTTGTTTCTTCGAACCCCATGTGATGATATATGGTCCGATAAAGGTGGCGACACCCGACGTACTTTTCCTGTCTAGAGAACATCCTGCGTAGTCGGCATCTGAATAACCGACTAGGTCAAAATTTCATTCCATAGGATACCATAAGTATAAATTGGCCGTTCCAATCAAATAACGTAAGATCCGTTTTACGGCCGTTATATGCGATTCTTTGGGAGACGATTGATATCTCGCACAAACGCATACGCTAAACATGATATCAGGTCTACTTGCGGTCAAATATAACAATGACCCAATCATCCCACGGTAAGTAGTTTCATCAACTGATTTACCGTTTTCATCCAATGTCAATTTCTTGTTCTCGACCATTGGAGTAGGCATAGCGTGTGAATTTTCCATCCCGAATTTCCGAATCAACTCTTTGATGTATTTCTGTTGATGGATCTTAATGCCTTCATCTGTTTGTTGTATTTGCAGACCTAGGAAGAATTTCAATTCTCCCATCATACTCATCTCGAACTCGGAAGTCATCAACTCAGAAAAGTATTTGCATAGACATCGGTTGGTCGATCCAAAGATGATATCATCGACGTATATTTGAACGACCAAAAGGTCAGAACCCTCAGTTTTTAGAAATAAGGTTTTGTCGACGGATCCTCTACTAAATCCACTGTCAAGTAGAAACTTAGATAATCGATCGTACCAAGCCCTAGGTGCTTGCTTCAATCCGTATAGGTATTTATCTAATTTGAACACGTGATCCTCAAATTTCATATTCTTAAAACCAGGGGGTTGTTCAACGAAGACTTCTTCTTGTAGATAGTCGTTCAAGAAAGCCGTCTTGACATCCATCTGGAAGAGCTTCATTCCCTTGTGTGCGGCGAATGCAATCAGAAGTCTAATAGCTTCAAGACGTGCAACAGGTGCGAAGGTCTCGTCATAATCTATTCCTTCTTGTTGATTATATCCTTGGACCACCAATCTTGCCTTATTTCTGACAATGACTCCGGCATCATCTAATTTATTCCGGAAGACCCACCGTGTTCCAATAACTGTCCGATCTTTTGGTCTAGGAACTAAATGCCAAACCTTGTTTCTTTCGAACTGTTGAAGCTCTTCTTGCATCGCTATAATCCAATCTGATTCAGCAAGAGCTTCATTGATGTTCATTGGTTCGATCATGGATAGGAAGGAGTAAAAAGAGCAGAAGTTGTTTAAGGAACGTCTTGTTTGAACACCCTTCTTAAAATTCCCAAGAATATTGTCCATAGGGTGTGAGTTCTTGTATTTCCACTTTGTCGAAGTACTTGGTTCTTCCTCGTTAGTTGAACTTGACCCGACTTCATTTGGCTCGGAATTAGAAGAAGTTCCCCCTGAATCCAATCCGGGTGTTGTATTTGAGCCGATTATAACCTCGGGCTCTCCACTTTGATTTGGATTCAACGTTACAGTAACATCATCTATAACATTGGTTTGGGAGTTCTTATTTTGAGTCGATGTTATAATATCATCAACTATAACTTTGTCCTTATCCTTTTTGTCTTTTGAGGAACGATTGAGTTCATCGTTTATTCCTTCAATTTTATTATCCTCTAATTCCAAATCCGGGGGATCGTCTCTTGAAAGACGAAAGTCGGGTTCATCCAAGTCTTCTTCCTCATCCTGTAAAGGCTTATCGAACATGTTATCTTCATCAAAGATAACGTGGACACTTTGTTCAATACAGAGAGTTCTCTTATTGAATACTTTGTAAGCCTTGCTATGATCTGAGTATCCTATAAAAATCGCCTCATCACTCCTAGGGTCGAATTTGCTCAAACGGTTTTTACCGTTATTATGTACAAAACATTTACTCCCAAAACAACGGAGATGGGAGATATTAGGTTTTCGACCTCTAAGGAGTTCATAGGGGGTTTTCTTAAGGATAGGTCGGATCATAGCACGATTATGGATGTAGCAAGAAGTACTTATGGCTTCAGCCCAAAAGTTACGAGGTAAACAACTACACAGAAGCATTGTACGTGCCATATCTTCTAAAGTTCTATTCATACGTTCAACGACACCGTTTTGTTGTGGAGTTCTTGGTGCAGAAAAGTTATGCCCTACACCATTAACTCTACAATATTCTATAAAGGTTTGATTATCAAATTCGGTGCCATGATCCGTACGAATAGATATTAGATTAGTCTTATATTTATTTTGAACTTGTTTCATAAGACAATCAAATTCATCAAAAGTTTCGTCTTTTGAATGAAGAAAGATAGGCCATACATACCTTGAGTAGTCATCTACAAGAACAAAGACGTACCTTGATCCTCCTCTACTCCTTACCTTCATAGGTCCACATAAATCCATGTGTACTAGTTCCAAGGCTTCATTTGTGCTCACTACTCTTTTAGGTTTGAACGATGATCTTACTTGTTTACACCTAGCACATGTGTCACACATCTTTTCTTGGTCGAACTTGATCTTAGGCAACCCTTCAACCAAGTCCCACTTCTTGAGTTTATTCAAGGTTAGCGAGCTAATGTGACCGAATCGTTTATGCCATAAACAAGGATCATCAAGTGTAACTTTCATACATGAAAAAGAGTTAGTAGGCACAGCATTTAAATCTACCATATAAACATTCCTTTTTCGGTGGCCTTCAAGAATAACGTTGCTAGTTCCTTCAATAATAATGCGACAACTATTAGTATGAAAAACTACTTTGTTACCTTTGTCGCATAGTTGAGATATGCTTAGCAAGTTGTGTTTTAGATACAGTTTTTAGGTACCCAAGCTAAGTTGGGTCCCTTATGATTGTTTTCTTTCACCTCTTCCTGCATAAAGGATTAGATACAGTTTTTAGGTACCCAAGCTAAGTTGGGTCCCTTATGATTAGTTATTCTATAAACTAGATCCTTTCGAATCCAGACTTGTCTAATAACCGTTTTTCTAACTTTTGGCTTGGGAGGAGTTCTAGGGTTAGGGTTTTCTCTAGGTCTCGGAACTTCTCTAGGTCTCGGAATTTCTTTAGGTCTATCTGGACTAGTTGCCTTGTGAATAGGTTTACTAGGTTGAGTGATATGTTCATTTTATATATACTTTTACCCCTCATTTTAGCTCGGTTTCTATTTATTATCATACTTTAATTAGTATATTTTTGAGCTAATTTTGTGTTCTAGGTGTATTGTTGTGTTTGTTATGGTTTTGTAGAAATCTAAGCATTTAGAGGCTTTTTCCTATGATTTGTACACCAAGTTCACTAAGCTAAACAAGGCCAAATATTGGACTAAGTGTATGAAGATTGCTTGGGTTTTGCATGAAGATTAGTGGATTGAAATAAGGAATTACAAATGAAGCCAAATGTAAAGTCAAGCCCAAATGAAGGTCCATATTGAGGTGCAAGCATTGGATGCCAAAAGAGCTTAGGATGCTAGGAATTTAGAGCATTAACGAGTGATTAAGGAGCATTAAAAATGAAGCATAGAGATCCCTCACGTAATTAATCAAGAGTTAAGGCAAAATACCGAGGAACGCATGGCCCCGATCGGGGCCACCCAACCCCAATCGGGGTTGCATGCTCGTAGGTGCTTACGTTATTCCCCTCCTCTCCTATAAATAGGAGAGGTATTCCTAGGTTTTGGGCATCCCATTTTTACGTCCAATTTACTATATTAAGCCTCAAGCATTATAAGTTTTCTCTCATTAGTTTTCATTTCAAGTTTAAGTTGTTTAAGCATTCCTTAGTTAATCATTCAACACTTTGTATTTCAAGAGATTCTCAAGCATTTGTTATTCAATCTTTTGGTTCTAGTTAGTTGTTCTTCCATACAAGTCTTCCTTATTAAGGTATTTCTTACTACAAGTTTACAATTTACATCATTGCTTTAGTTATCACATAGCTTTTATAATTGTTACTTTAGTTTTGCTCTTTTCATATGTTATATCACCCAATTAATATAATTCATATAACCATGTTTAATATTCTTTACAATTTAGTTTGCATTTTATATCTTAGTATGAGTAGCTAAATTCTCTAGTCTAAAGGCTAGGGGAGCCATGCAAAATCAAACATATAATGTGATTAAATAAAGTTTATAATAATTTTGATCAATTGCTTCCATCACATGCTTGCTTTGTTACGCTTAATCTTTGATTATCGGCCGTAGTCGTAGATTAAAACTTGTTTATTCGTTCTAAAGTCGAGAGGCACGGAATTGAATTAGACTAAGCATGTATGGTAGGACGACCTAGTCATGGACGAGAGTTTTTCTAGGACCCGGTCTATGGTTGATACTAATGCCGTAAGGTGGGTATCTTTAAGCCTAAGTAATTGACAAGATTATTAGTACCAAGTTTATCATGTTCATATGTTTACCTTTGCATGAGTGACCCGACCCCTTTAGACTATCTTTTATCATTTTATTTACATTGCAATTTTCATTAATCATCAAACCAAACAAACTAAAACCAAATCGTAATCGACCTTGATAAAAATCCACCCATAGCAATTCATGACGTAATTCCCGTTTCCTTGTGTTCGACCCCTATTACTACATTAACTTGTATCTAGGGAAATTATTTTTGCATAGGTACGCGATAAGCTTATCAAATTTTGGCGCCGTTGTCGGGGAAACGGTTTTATTGCTTTTTGAATTGTCGATTTTTATCTTGTTTTCCTTTGTCTTGGGGAACATTTGTTCCTTAAGACCGTTACTTATCACTTCTCTAGAAATTGTTGTCTTATGCCCAGGTCCTCACGCAAGGGAGGATTGCTTTCACCGGATTCCGATCCTGAGAAAACCTTTAGGAGAAGACGACGTTTTTGGAAGGAAGTGAAAGAAGCCTCTTCTCCCGTACAAGCCGAAAGTGCTAGAAAGTCTTACTTAGACGATCTAGAGGTTCTTGAAGAGGAGGAGGTTTCAAGTTCATCATCTCCACCACCATCACCATCTACTACCAAAAAGATGGTGAAACTTTCCGATCACTCAAAGCCCACCGCGGCCATGCTTCCGGCCGGAATCACAACCACTCAAATCACCGCGCCGGACTTCGAGATCAAACCGGCTTTCATTAGCCTTGTGGAGAGAAAGCAATTTGGAGGAAGTCCTTTGGAAGATCCCAATTTGCATGTGCAAAACTTTTGTGACTATTGCTCCATGATCCGTCAAACGGGCGTCACCCAAGCCCAAATAAGGGAAATACTTTTCCTTTTCTCTTTGAAGGACAAGGCCAAGCTTTGGATCAATAGCCTTGACCGCACCGCCATGGGAATCACCAATTGGGAGACATTGGCTCTTGCTTTTTACCAAAAGTTTTTTCCACCGGAGAAAACTCAAACTTTGAGGAGCCAAATCACCGGATTCCGTCAACAAGCTCTTGAGAGCTTATATGAGGCTTGGGAGAGGTACAAAGAGCTTCAAAGACAATGCCCACACCATGGGCTAGATGATTGGTTTCTTGCAATAACATTCTACAATAGATGTTGTGCCGAGTCCCGAAGGATTCTTGATTCCGCCAACAATGGGCGGTTTGATCAAATTGACACCGACCTTGCTCATGCCACGATCGAATCTATGGCGGTCCATGATGCCCAATATGTCAATTCCCGAGTTGTGCCATCTAAAGGTAAAGAAGAATCCTCTAACAATTCTGTTTTGCTAGCTCAAATTGCTTTGCTCCAACAACAATTGGCGGAGCGGGATGCTAGAGATTCCATTCAACAAGTCAATGCCATGTCTTCAACGAGCCAAATCGTTGTGTGTGAAGGTTGCGGAGGTGCGGGTCACTATGCCGCTCATTGCCAAGCTCCCATTGAAGAGGTAAATGCCTTTTTAGCTTTAAGACAAAATGCACAAAATGCTTATCCACCGGGTACATTCTCAAACACATATAACCCAAATTCAAGATTTCACCCGAATATGTCTTATAGAAGCAACAATGTTCTAAATCCTCAACCACAACCCCCACCACAACAAAATGCCTATGTCCCTCAACAACAAAAATATATCCCTCCACCGGGGTATCAAAATCAACAAAGGCCCCCACAAAACAATTTCCAACAAACTCAACCTCCACCACAAAATGCCCAACAAAATAACCAAGAGGGAGGTAAGCTTGAGGGCTTGATAATCCGTATGCAAAAGGAATTGTTGGCTCAAATCTAAAAGAATGAGCAAGCTCAAAATGCCGCAATCAAAATGTTGGAGCAACAAATGGCTCAATTGGCCTCATCTAGCTCTTCAAGGAAATCGGGTCAACTACCCCCTCAAGGTGAGCAACCACATGCTACCCTTAATTCTATCTCCTTAAGAAGTGGTACGAAATATGATGGGCCATCCATGCCCAAAGATGATGAGGAGGTACTTGTTGAGTTGGAGGTCTCTAACAATGATAAGGCGATTGAAGAAATTCCAAAGAAAGTGGATGACCCACTTGTTGTTGTTGAGAAAGACAAGGAAGTGGAGGATGCTCCTCCAAAGAAAGATATTGAAGCAAAGATTCCGGAAAAAGTCAAGGTGACATTTCCTCATAGATTGGCAAAGCATCAAAAGAATTCCCAATTCGGTAAATTCATGGAAGTTGTGAAGAATTTACAGGTAACCGTTCCTTTTACCGAATTAATCACTCAAATTCCATCTTACACTAAGTTCATGAAAGACATTTTAACTAAGAAGAAGACTTTTGATGAGGTTGAAACAATAGCTCTCACCGCCGAGGTGAGTGCTCTTTTGCAAAACAAGTCCCCTCCTAAGTTAAAAGATCCCGGTAGCTTTTCTATTCCATGCACAATTGGCACCTACCAAATTGATAAAGCTTTATGCGATTTAGGTGCTAGTGTGAGTGTAATACCTTACTCTATTTGTGCTAAGCTTAATATGGGAGTCTTAAAATGCACTAGTGTCACATTGCAAATGGCGGACCGTTCTATAAAACGCCCTTTGGGAGTTTTGGAGGATGTTCCCGTTAAGGTTGGTAAGTTTTTCATTCCGGTTGATTTTATTGTTCTTGACATGGTCGAAGATGCCCAAATCCCAATCATTTTGGGAAGACCATTTTTACACACCGCGGGTGCGTTAATTGATGTCAAGAACGGTAAAATTACATTGGAAGTGGGTGACGATAAGGTCACGTATAATTTGAATAGTGCCATGAAGAGTCCTATGATAGAAGAGTCTTGTTATTCTATTGACATTTTGGATGTTGTTGACATTGTTATAGAAGACTCTACACCTCGATCTTTGTCTAAAGATCCCTTGGAGGCACTCTTGCTTTTAGAATCATTTGCAGGTGATGATGAGATTGGAAATGAGGAGATTGATGCTTTGGAGCAAGAATTGGATGGAGAGGAGCTATCGTTGGAGGAAAGCTCGCACTTTATAGGCTTGGTTGCTACACCGCAAGATGTTGAGGTACAAAAACCCGAGCTTAAGCCCCTTCCTTCCAATTTGAGGTATGCTTTTCTTGATAATGAGGGGATGTGTCCGGTAATCGTTAGTGCTAAATTAGATGAGAGTCAATTGGCTAAATTGCTTCATGTCTTGAGGTCTCACAAGAAAGCCATTGGTTATAAACTTGACGATTTAAAAGGCATAAGTCCCGAATTTTGCATGCACCGAATCAATCTTGAGGAAGATCATAAACCATGTGTCCAAGGTCAAAGACGACTAAATCCTAACATGCAAGAAGTGGTCAAAAAGGAAGTTCTTAAATTGTTAGATGCGGGAATTATCTATGCGATTTCCGATTCTAAATGGGTGAGTCCGGTCCAAGTGGTTCCTAAGAAAGGAGGAACCACCGTAGTCAAAAATGATAAAAATGAGTTAATTCCAACTAGAATTGTGACGGGTTGGAGAATGTGCATTGACTATAGGAGGCTAAATCTAGCCACCAAGAAAGACCACTACCCATTACCTTTTATTGACCAAATGTTGGAAAGGTTGGCATGTCACAAATACTTTTGCTACCTAGATGGTTATTCCGGGTTCTTTCAAATACCCATTCACCCAGATGACCAAGAGAAGACCACGTTTACATGTCCCTATGGTACATTTGCCTACCGTAGAATGCCTTTTGGTCTTTGTAATGCCCCCGCCACTTTCCAACGTTGCATGATAAGCATCTTTTCCGACTACATTGAGTCTATCATGGAGGTGTTTATGGATGATTTTAGTGTCTATGGTTCTTCTTTTGATGCTTGTTTGACTAACTTGTCCAAAGTTTTGAAGCGTTGTGAAGAAGTTGATTTGGTGTTGAATTGGGAAAAGTGCCACTTCATGGTAAATGAAGGAGTGGTGCTTGGTCATATTGTTTCGGAGAGAGGAATTGAAGTGGACCGTGCTAAGGTCCAAGTTATTGAGCAACTACCCCCACCGGTAAATGTGAAGAGTGTAAGGAGTTTCCTAGGCCATGCGGGTTTCTATCGCCGTTTTATCAAAGATTTTTCTAAGATTGCCAAACCCCTTACGGAGCTTCTTTTAAAAGATGCTCCCTTTGTGTTTACTAACGATTGTCTTGAGTCTTTTAATAGGATCAAGAAGGCTTTGATTTCCGCACCTATCATCCAATCACCGGATTGGAACTTGCCATTCGAGCTCATATGTGATGCAAGTGACTATGCGGTAGGTGCCGTGCTAGGACAAAGAAAGGACAAGGTTCTCCATTCTATCTACTACGCTAGCAAAACCTTGGATGCGGCTCAAATCAATTATGCCACGACGGAGAAAGAGCTACTTGCCATTGTCTATGCCTTAGACAAATTCCGCTCTTACTTGATTGGTTCCAAAGTCATTGTTCATACCGATCATGCCGCATTGAAGCATCTCCTAGCCAAACAAGAAGCTAAGCCAAGGTTGATAAGATGAATCTTGCTTTTGCAAGAAATTGATCTTGAGATTAAAGACAAGAAGGGGGCCGAAAATGTTGTTGCCGATCACTTATCCCGTTTGAAGTTCAAAGATGGAGGTATTGAATTACCTATTGATGATTCCTTCGCCGACGATGTTCTAATGATGTTGGAAGCTAATACTCCTTGGTATGCCGACATAGCCAACTATCTAGTTGGAAGAGAATTGCCATCCAACCTTTCATATCAACAAAGGAAGAAGTTCTTACATGATGCCAAGTTCTTCCTATTGGATGATCCACATTTGTTCAAACATTGCTCCGATGGGCTATTCCGGAGATGTATCCCACAATGGGATGTGAAAGGGGTGCTAGAAGGATGCCATTCTTCTCCTTATGGTGGTCATCATGGACCATCCAAGACCGTTGCAAAGGTGTTGCAATCCGGCTTCTATTGGCCAACCATGTTCCAAGATGCCAAAAATTTCGTGATGGCTTGTGATGCTTGCCAAAGGACGGGTTCCATATCAAGAAGACACGAGATGCCTCTCAATGGAATTTTGGAAGTAGAGGTGTTCGATGTTTGGGGCATAGATTATCAAGGACCGTTTCCTTCTTCAAAAGGGAATCGGTATATTTTGGTTGCCGTTGATTATGTCTCTAAATGGGTAGAGGCAATTGCTACTCCTACCAATGATGCTCGCAACGTGATTAAATTGTTCAAGAAGATCATATTCCCGAGGTTCGGTGTTCCAAGAGCAATCATTAGTGATCGTGGTACTCATTTCGGTGAGAAACAACTTGATGCTTTGTTGGAAAAATATGGAGTCTATCATAGAAGAGGCTTGGCTTATCATCCACAAACTAGTGGCCAAGTAGAGGTTTCCAACCGTGAGATCAAGTCCATACTTGAAAAAGTTGTTGCCAAATCACGAAAAGATTGGAGTATGAAGCTCGATGATACCTTATGGGCCTACCGTACCGCGTTTAAGACACCTATTGGTACCTCACCATATAGGTTGGTTTATGGAAAGGCGTGCCATCTTCCCGTTGAGATGGAACAAAAGGCTTTTTGGGCAATTAAGGAGCTTAACATGGACCCGAAATTGAGTGGCGAGAAGCGGTTGTTGCAACTCAATGAGCTCGATGAATTCCGTTTGCAAGCTTATGAGAGCTCCCGTCTCTACAAAGAGAGAACAAAGAGATGGCATGATAAGAAGATCTTGAACAAGGAATTTCAAATTGGTGATAAGGTCTTGCTATTCAATTCCCGATACAAGCTATTTCCGGGAAAGTTACGATCACGGTGGTCCGGTCCATATACCGTCACAAGTGTCAACAAGTTCGGTTCCGTTGAAGTGATGACCACCAAGGGCGAAAAATTCAAGGCAAACGGTCATCGTTTGAAGCTCTACCATGAGAATGTGATCGTTGGTGTGATAGAGGAAATGACCGTTCAACCTCTTCCAAAGAAAGCTTAAACCGACTCAAGCTTTTTCGTCGTGCGGGACGTTAAACCAGCGCTTCTTGGGAGGCAACCCAAGCTTTTTATTGCTTTTATTTATTTTTGTTTTTGATTTTCTGCAATTTAATTGTTTTTCGTAGATTAGTAATAAAAATACTCAACTTAACGATTTTTCTTTTGTGATTTTTAAGTGAAAATGAAGAAAGGAGAAAGTGGAGTGCATTTGGCACGCAACCCCATGCAAAAACCCCGTTCGGGGACGTGGTTTTCGACAAAAAGGAAAAACAAGTCACCCCCCTTATACGAGGAAGTCAACGCGGTCAAGTGGTCAACCCCGATCGGGGCCGCATAATCCCGATCGGGGTCGTGGTTCTGTAGCTCTAATGCGTTATTAGACGGGTAAGTAAAAAAAAAAAAAGAAAAATTTTCTATCATTCACTTCAAACCCGTTGGTACTCCCTCATCCTTTTCTTCATCATTTTTCTTCATTTGCCTACCTAAAATCACAAGGAAACTTCATTTTCTTCATTGATTTGCAAGCTTTGTTTAACCATTAACATCAAATTGGTAAGATCTCTTCTCTTTTCTCTTTAAATTCATCTATTACAATCAATTAATTGGATTATGCAAACCCTAAATCAGTTTGGGGGAATTCGATTTTGTGCTTTTTAGTACTAGAAATTGGTTGTAGACTGGTTATTACATGTTTGTAGTATGAATTAGTTCACTAATTTATACTATTATGCCTATTAGGATGGATTTTGACTTGGGATGCCATTTCTCACTTGCCTTTTCCGGGATTTGATCATACACCACATCAATTTATTCATTATCCCGACATAAGGGTTTGGCAAAGGTTTATGGGATGGACTTTTTTTGGTAGAAATGAACCTCACTCGGTGAGGAAGATTGAGTTAGAAATCTTGGGTGCTTTCTTAAATGTTAATGGTGATGAGAAGTGGGGAATCAATATCCCCTACCACTTTGCGGTCCACTTGACCAAACAAACTAATCCCAAGAATAGTTGCATTGTCTTAGGTGGTTTGGTCACCAAAATTGCTCACCATTTGTGTAGGTTCAACCAAGAGACTACCGGTTTGAGACCATTGCTTGAGTCTAGGTCTAGGGGAGTTGGTCTTGATTATGAATACTTTCTTTCTTGTAATTGGTTTAAAGATGCTCATCCCAACATGATTTGGAAGATAGGTAGGCAAGACTCCATTCGTCTACCCGAGGAAAAGAAAGAAATAAAGGCTTTGGTTCATACTAGGCCTCGTAGTGGAAGTGCCCCCTTTGTTAGACCGACCTACCATTTAGCCCTTAGAGGTGAGTCAACTACCACCGTTGAGAGACGTGTGGGAGGTCAATCCTCCCAAGCACGTCATTCCACCTCTAGCATTGAGTCACCATCTAGCATAGAAATGATGAACATGATGCGAGAAATGAACTTAGGTGTTAATCAAATTCGTGATGACCAACGACTTGCATTACATCCTATTTATGATCATTTTGCTAGGCAAGGAGTTATCCGACCCGAGGGGCCACACCCTTCATTCAATACTTATCCTCCGGGCGGATTTCCTCCTCCATCTCCTATTCCCCCTTCCCCTCCTCACAATGATGCAGGTACATTTGCTTAATATGAACCCGGCCCGGATTTTTGTGGTTCGGATTATGGGGTTGAGGCATGCTATGGAGGATATGGAGGCTATGGTGGCTATGGTGGGATTAGTAGTTATGGTGATGGTCTTGGTAGTGGCCAAGATATTGGTGAGTATGTCACTCCTCTTCAAGGGGATGACTCAAGTGGAAGTGGCCAACAAGGAGAATCAAGTGGTAGTGGAAAGAAGAAGAAGAAAGGGAGGAAGAGGTTCAATTTTTGGCCCTTTTCTTAGTTGATCAATGAGGACATCCCCCGAATTCATGCTAGCTTGGGGGGGGGGGGGGGGGGGGGGCTAGCAAGTTGAGTAAGTTTTTAATTGCTTTGCATATTAGTTTAGATCTTGCAACCCATTAAACATAACCTCTAGTCCTTCTTGTTTTGTGCTTTGAGCCATTTCTATGGTTTGATTGGATGATTTGGATAGTTGGCACATTGAGGACAATGTGATGTTTAGCTTGGGGGGGGGGGGGGATTGCATTTGCATATAGTGTAGTTTGCATGTAGTGTAGGAAATTTGAAAATT
Organism: Silene latifolia; assembly: GCF_048544455.1. NCBI lineage: Eukaryota > Viridiplantae > Streptophyta > Magnoliopsida > Caryophyllales > Caryophyllaceae > Silene > Silene latifolia. Next base: position 163,047,993 of record NC_133526.1, read on the forward strand.
TTAGAGAGAAATTTTTGCTTTGTGCTTGCTTGTTGCCTACTTTCCTCTTTGCTTATCCCAATAATAGCTTGTTGCTAATGATTTATTCTTTAATGATGGGATATTAGCTACATGGGGATGTCTTGACATAGTAGGTGGGAGATGGAGAATGAACCGAATAGGCTTGATCTTGACTTGTGGCAAGCTACAAAATGGTAAGGTAGGACCTCCTTTAAGGCCATTTCATCTTTATTTGGTCTCACTTAGGTGAGTGTAGGTGTCTCCTTATAATGTGTGTTACATCAAAACGCACAAGTATGGTTTTCATGTCATTTCTTGATAAGCATGCATTCATTTGTTTTAGCATTTTGGAGCCATTCACATGATATTTTAGCCTTTTTGACCCCTTCACAAAAATTTATCCTTAGCTACATCATTGAAATTGCCTACCCTTGTTGAGCTAGTAGCTTAGTTGGATAGTGTTTGGGTGCTCATTGGGATATATTTGGTTGTTTGAAGTCATGTGAGCTTGGTCTTAATGCGCAAAAAAAAGAAAAAAAAGAGAAATGAGAAAAAATTGAAAAATTGGAAAATGAAAGAAAATGAAAAAAATGAAAAAAATGAAGAAAGAAAAAAAACAAATGAATGATAAAAAGCATGAAAAAAAGAAGTATGCATTGAAAAAGAAAAGAAAAGAAAAAAAGATATGAGAAATTCTCAAGCATTATTCATTATATTTTGGAGAAATTTCTTATGGTTTGAATTGAAAAAATTGGGTTAGAATTGGGATTGAGCATCCTTGCATTTTTGGAAGTTGCTAGCTTGACTTAGCTCCACATTACCATAACTCTTTTGTTCCCCCTTCTTACCCATGTTTATTTACCTTCTTCCTACCCATTTGGCTTCTTTATCATGCTTACATTTGATTGTCTTTGCTTGCTAGTTTTGACATGTTTACCATATTAGATTGCGGGCACATTGTTATAAGTTGAGGATAGTTGAGTGTTCATTCACAAAAATTGTCCTTTCACATATAAAAGAGTTTGAGTGTCCCGTGAGAGTCCATAAGTTGAAAGATCATGCAAGAGCTTAAAGGTTCATTCAAAGTTTTCTATGCTACGCCGTCGTATAAATCTCATCCATGTCTTGCTTTATCCCTTGCCCATGTTGTTTCGGGTTTTTAAATCATTATGCTTAGCTTGTTTAGGATATAGCAATTGATGGAATTTGGTTTCTTGCTTGGGGACAAGCAAGGGTTTAGCTTGGGGGAGTTTGATATGTTCATTTTATATATACTTTTACCCCTCATTTTAGCTCGGTTTCTATTGATTATCATACTTTAATTAGTATATTTTTGAGCTAATTTTGTGTTCTAGGTGTATTGTTGTGTTTGTTATGGTTTTGTAGGAATCTAAGCATTTAGAGGCTTTTTCCTATGATTTTGTACACCAAGTTCACTAAGCTAAACAAGGCCAAATATTGGACTAAGTGTGTGAAGATTGCTTGGGTTTTGCATGAAGATTAGTGGATTGAAATAAGGAATTACAAATGAAGCCAAATGTAAAGTCAAGCCCAAATGAAGGTCCATATTGAGGTGCAAGCATTGGATGCCAAAAGAGCTTAGGATGCTAGGAATTTAGAGCATTAACGAGTGATTAAGGAGCATTAAAAACGAAGCATAGAGATCCCTCACGTAATTAATCAAGAGTTAAGGCAAAATACCGAGGAACGCATGGCCCCGATCGGGGCCACCCAACCCCAATCGGGGTTGCATGCTCGTAGGTGCTTACGTTATTCCCCTCCTCTCCTATAAATAGGAGAGGTATTCCTAGGTTTTGGGCATCCCATTTTTACGTCCAATTTACTACATTAAGCCTCAAGCATTATAAGTTTTCTCTCATTAGTTTTCATTTCAAGTTTAAGTTGTTTAAGCATTCCTTAGTTAATCATTCAACACTTTGTATTTCAAGAGATTCTCAAGCATTTGTTATTCAATCTTTTGGTTCTAGTTAGTTGTTCTTCCATACAAGTCTTCCTTGTTAAGGTATTTCTTACTACAAGTTTACAATTTACATCATTGCTTTAGTTATCACATAGTTTTTATAATTGTTACTTTAGTTTTGCTCTTTTCATATGTTATATCACCCAATTAATATAATTCATATAACCATGTTTAATATTCTTTACAATTTAGTTTGCATTTTATATCTTAGTATGAGAAGCTAAATTCTCTAGTCTAAAGGCTAGGGGAGCCATGCAAAATCAAACATATAATATGATTAAATAAAGTTTATAATAATTTTGATCAATTGCTTCCATCACATGCTTGCTTTGTTACGCTTAATCTTTGATTATCGGCCGTAGTCGTAGATTAAAACTTGTTTATTCGTTCTAAAGTCGAGAGGCACGGAATTGAATTAGACTAAGCATGTATGGTAGGACGACCTAGTCATGGACGAGAGTTTTTCTAGGACCCGGTCTATGGTTGATACTAATGCCGTAAGGTGGGTATCTTTAAGCCTAAGTAATTGACAAGATTATTAGTACCAAGTTTATCATGTAATTTTATCATTTTATTAGTACCCGGTCTACGTTTGCATGAGTGACCCGACCCCTTTAGACTATCTTTTATCATTTTATTTACATTGCAATTTTCATTAATCATAAAACCAAACAAACTAAAACCAAATCGTAATCGACCTTGATAAAAATCCACCCATAGCAATTCACGACGTAATTCCCGTTTCCTTGTGTTCGACCCCTATTACTACATTAACTTGTATCTAGGGAAATTATTTTTGCATAGGTACGCGATAAGCTTATCATTGAGATTTACAAGGGCTTTGTGAAGTGCTAGGTTTCTTAGAGTAGTCAAAGGCCATGTCATAGAACCAACGAAAGTTATTGTTCCTTTCTTCGTTAGGTTCGTTAGTGGGAGTTTCCTTATCCTCGTCAACTGTGTCAACAGTTTTGGCATGTACGGCATTTTTTCGTAAATCATGAGCCTTTTTGACACAATTGATTTGGATGTGACCCGTATGACCACAGTAATTGCAAATCAAATATTCAGGAAGATCAGCATACTTCCTTTTTCTAAAATCAAAATCCGAAGGTGTTGATTTGCATTTAGAGTGATCTCTACGGCTGTAGCACTCATGTCCTAACCCCATCTTCATATTATTGTCGGATTGTTCGGTTAGGAAGTTTAGGACTTTTGTGCTACCTTCCCACTTGTCATGGACTTTTATAGCGTGTAGAAGAAGGTCTTTTAGGGTTTTGATTTCCTCTTGACATTTCGTGTGATCTACATCATTGTCCTTTTTAAAGTTGTCACGAAAGTCTTGGAATCGTTTGTTAAGAATGAACACAACATCGGTGTGGTGTTTCTTAACATTGATCATATCGGTCTTAGATTCTTTCAATTGCTTTGAAAGAGAATCTATCTCTTTCTTTTGATCCAAGATCACTTCTTCATTAGATGTGACCTTAGTTTCCAAGAGTTCTTTGACTTTTCTAAGTTCTAAAGTTATAGCTTCATTAGCTATAACTTTGGCTTGAAGGTGCTTGATGTTAAGCTTTAGATCGGAAGTTATAGCTTCATTAGCTATAACTTTGGACTCTAGTTCCTTCTTTTCAGCCATTGTAGAATCTAATGTTGTAGCTTTCTCAGCTATAACTTTAGATTTCAACTTCTTAGCTTTAGTCTTGAGAGTATGATTCTCTTCCGCGATTTCGAGAATCTGTTCCTTTAGATCTTTCAATTCCAGATCCTGTTCGTGACACTTATCAAGAGATTGTTCAAAGAATTCAATTAAAGCACTTTTAGACAATTTCCTAACACGTTTCTTAAGCTCAAGGTAACTTACCTCTTCATCATCGTCTTCGTCTGATTCTCCAAGAAAGCAGTAGTTTGAGTGAGAAATTGTGCTTTCATCGTCGCTGTCGGAGATTAGATCAAGACTAACACTGCTAAGACAAAGGTTTGCTACTTCGTCGTCTTCAGATTCCTCGTCATCTTCTGAGTCAAGGTCTCCCCAACACGAAGCCATCATTACTTGCTTGAATTCTCTTTTTGTCTTCTCACGTTTGGTCTTGTCCTTTATCTTCTCCCATGTTGGACAATCTTTGATCATATGACCAGATTCTCCACACTTGAAGCAACCTCTATTTGCGAAAGACGATTTTGAGTCATTAACCTTTTTGTTGAATGACTTGTTGTTATTGTTGTTATAGGATGATTTTGCTTGTTTATTTCGAAAAATTTTATTTTTAAAACGTCGTGGAAACAAAACAGTTTCATCCTCTAGGTCAGAGTCTACTTCTTCGCTCTTTAAGGCCATACTCTTATTGCGACTTGGTTCAGCGTCGTCTTTGTTAAGAGTAATTTCATGGGCCATGAGAGCACCAATGAGTTCTTGATAGGAGAGGGTTTCAAGATCTCGTGATTCCTCCATTGCAGTGACCTTAGCACGCCACTTCTTAGTAAGGCTCCTAAGAACCTTTCTAGCAATGTCCTCAGTACTGAATTTCCTACCTAGGTTTTTCAGTTCGTTTATGATGCTTGAAAACCTTGCAGACATGCTATCTAAGGACTCATTGGGCTCCATAATGAATAGCTCATACTTTTGCATAAGCAAGTCAATTCGGTGCTTCCTAACAATGAAAGTACCTTCATAAGCTAATTCGAGCCCGTCCCATATCTCCTTGGCCGTGGAACATGAAGAGAACCGATCAAACTCAGTAGAGGTCATTCCGTTTTGCAAAAGACTTATTGCTTTGGAGTTTTTCTCGGCCTTCTTGTAGTCGGCCTCGACATAGTCCTCTTCTTTCTTTTCATAGGTAGTGCCTTCTTCGGATGCCACAAGAATTTTGTGGGGACCGTTTTGAATAATCCTCCAGCACTCCCAATCGTGTCCTTTCACATTGTGAGTCATCATGTTTTTCCACAATCCGTAATTCTTCCCATCAAAGACGGGACACTTGAGATATTTGGAATCCATTTATCACGTAATAGGCAGCGGAATATAAAACTATAAGATAAATGAAAAACAAGATAGATCAGCCTCTTTGCGGTTAGGCAATCAAGAGCACGAGGCTCTGATACCAATTGAAGAGTCTATTGATCCAAAATACTCAAGAGGGGGGGGGGGGGTTAAATTGAGGATTTAAAACTTTTTGAAAGCTTTTTCGATTAAGCTAATGTAATTGATTATTTAAAGTTTATTGATTAAACTTTAACTAATCAACTAATGATTGTAAGCAAAGTAAACGAAAGAACGAAACAAGAAGAGACACGCGGATTTTTGAAGTGGTTCAGTTTCACAAGTCGAAACCTACGTCCACTATTCTCGATTAATAAATTTAGTACCTTTCTACGGATTACAAATTTACTAACCCAACTCGTACAACTAACTCTAGCGGTAACTCAATGAGTACCGTTAAATACTCGAGTGACTAACTTACGCTAATAAGAAAGCACTAATGATTCTAACAATGGTTCACGTTAATGAACAAGTTAAGAAATCAACTAAGCACTATTATCTTATAACGATAAATGAAGAACAAGTATGCGAGTTTTGTAAAACACGACCTTTCGAAATATGCAAATCGGTTTTTGTTAAAAACACACGGTTTACTCTTTAAAATATGAAAACAATTTTTATGGTTAAGGTCTCTATTTTAAATGTTGTAAATAACAAAGTATTTATAGGCAAGGAAGAGGAAAGCTACTCGGTTTCATAGAAACCCTAATAGCCGAAATAATAAGATATAATTACCAATTATATCTTCTTATTATCTCTTACCTAAAAGCCATAAAAGATAATAAAGAATATTCTAAAAGATAGAATATAATCTTTCCAAATATTATCTTTACAATAAACTCTAAGATTATGATAAGATTTCCTAAAACAAGAATATCTTTTACCATAAACAAATATATTAACTAAGATATAAGATATGTAAAGATATTATTATAGAATAAAATCTTTACCTAATATTTCATAGGAAATACGGCACAACACGGCTCATAGGCTCGTGAACCATGCAAACCCTAATCTTAGTATATAATTAGAATTTAGGTTTTAGGAGAGGCTAGATAGAAACCCTAATTGATAGTAAAGTCCAACTCATAAGTCGATCCAATAACCATCAATTAACGCTAACAATATAACCGGACTCCTCACTAAACCGGGCTTTATAAAATAAATACTTTCATTAGAACACATAAAATAAACTTTAAGAAATTGCAAAACAATTTTCGAACCATTTAAGAGTCGTGTATAAAAACTCAGCATTTCAATGTTATAGTAGAGGAGCTATAACATTGAGCTCTTTTACTAGTAATGTTATAGCTGCAAAGCTATAACTTTACTAATTAAGAAACTCATTCTTTGATTACCATTACGAGATAATCACCTATACTATTCTAATCTTCAAGGAGATCTTCGAGTATAGGCTACATCATCATCCAAGCTTGATTAACCTTCTAGACGAACTTCGTCTTCACATAACACTTGAATGAATCTTTGAATTGTGTGATCTTGAACAAGGACTTGAACTTCTCATGTAATCGTCACAATCCTCTTTGTTGCTCATAATAGGTTAACGCTAAAACACTTAACAAACGATTACACGCAACAAGTATATAATATGTAAAGCACCTTGACATCATCAAAACATAAATATATAAGCCATATTGTCCAACAACTCCATCATAGTAATTCCAATTTCATCACCATGAATAACCTATTCAACCTTGTTGATTTTAAACAGATTTGAAATATCTTATCATCATAAGACTCTTAACTCTATGCCAATATTCTCTCACATAGATTCGGAAATCTTAGAATATATCGCACCTTTTCCTAGTCTCCCAATCACTCTTTCACAGAAGAGAACATTGGCACATTATTCTCAATAAGTAATATGTTATTAACATAAAAGACATGGAAGAATACTTCTTGCTCCCACTTAACTTCATGTATAATCATGTTTCTTCAATCATGTGAATGAACCCATTCTCAATTATCACATGAACGAAAAGTATAATCCTTTGATGCTTGCATAAGACCATTTTGGGATCACTTAAGAAAGCTACGCATAATATGTTAGGATTATTAGATCTTCATCTAAGATTTTGTGTTCCACACACATTCCTTTTCTAAATTCCCATTTTAGAAAAGCGAATCTTTATTATCATTTGCCATTCTTCACTAAAATGAATTGTAGCAATTCCTAACATGATTTATCTTGATCAACATCTTCATGTCTATCTATGCCCTTATTTACTCTAAAGCTCTATTCACTTTAAGGAGACCCTTGCCTTTAAGTAAATCTACTATTTGAGTAACAATCTTTGGATTGTAATGCTATGGCTCATATGTAACAAAGTCGATTTGGGACAATACCATTACTTTCGCAAAGCAACATTTTAACAACAAGACATGTGTGCTAAACTCCCACTGAACTATACTCCCACTCTATCTTTATAGATTATAGTTCCATTACTTTCACAAAGTAACACATTAACTATAAGACATGTGTGTGACGATCTAATCTACTCCCACTCTATCTCTTATAAATACCTCTATCTTCTTAAGAGATAGCTTTGTGAGTTACAAACATATGTGGTGAATTTATTTGGAAGTTTGTCTATACTGACATGTTAGCACATAAAAATACCATCTCTATCATGGCAGTTTGATTCATGTTATATGCGAATCTGATCCATGTCATTTGTTAAATAGATTCTCTATTTCAGGTATTTCCTGGTTGACCATCCGCTTAGAATTACGTGTCTATTTTGGATTGTAAGTTCCCAAAATTGAGTTCGATAACTCAAACCGACTCATATTAGATTGATCTTATGGGTAGTGAAACTAGGTCATAATCCATATTTAATAAATCAAATTCATTACTTAGATCTTTGCCACTACGATCGGATCGTAATGCTTTAGTACTTTGTTCAATTGGTTCTCTACATCATTTAGAAATTTCTCAAATGCTTCACTTTATATTTGATTAAGTAAATATACCCATATCCACTTAAATCATTGGTAAAAGTGACAAAGTAGTCATAAATTCCCCTTGCGGTGATGCTCATTAGAACACATACATCGACATGTATTAGTCCCAATAAATCACTTGCTTGTGTCCTTTTACCACTAAAGGAAGTACAAATTATTTTCCGAAGGAGACAAGATTCGCATATTCCATATGATTGAAAATCAAATGGTTCATTTAAATCTAGTCAACACTAGCTTTCAATGCGTTTCTCATTTATGTAACCTAATCGAAAAAGGCCAAATGTACAAATCATTTGGTTCACTAGTTATGAGTCTTTTGGTTTGTATGTTATAGATATCTTTAGTTGAGTTGGAAGTGTCTAAAACATGAATACCATTAAGAGAATTGACTTGGCTCCCAGCCATGTCAATTTTCAAACAAAATAAAACGATTGTTTTTTATGGCAAAATATGAATCCTTCCATGTCTAACATGAAATAATGTTTTAGATAAAACGGGTACATAATCACCATTATGTAGATTACAACTCAAAGCTATTAGCTAAAACAAGTACACAAGTCCCTCTCGAAGTGGCGGCTACTCTAGCTCCATTTCCTTGTCGGAGATTTATATCACTCTTGTTTAGCTTTTCCACATTTCCAAGCCCCTGTATACGATTATAAAGGTGAAAACCACAACCGGTATCCCATACCCACGTTGAGGTGGTTGTATAATTTATATCAATAACAACGATTTTGGAAGAAATAGTACCAAGTGGAGTGACAAGTCCATCTTTGATATCTCCCAAATACTTTGGGCAATTTCGTTTTCAATGGCCCATGACATTACAATAATGACATTCTTCGTAAGATTGGGCACCCTTCTTGGTCTTGGTTGTGGTAGTCTCACTATCCATTTCCAATTCGTTATCAGGTTTGGGTCTCTTACACATCTTTGCCTTTCCTTTAATAATACCATTACTCCTTTCAGTTGCAAGAACATTCTTGCTAGAACTCCCACTGAATTTAATATTTCTCCTTGTTTCTACAAACAAGGATGCCTTGGATTTAGTGAGATTTTCTTCATAAGGTTTTCTTACCAAAGAGGTAGGCATAAATATTGGAGTGGGAGGTGTGGAAGTTGTAAAGTAGCAAAGATTTCCATCCTGACCAATGCCAATGCGTAATTCTCTAATTGTATCATTGTCATACTCGGAGCACTTTTCATCGAATGATTTGAGCCATGAATTAATGGTGATTGATGTATGAGTATTAGATGAATCCATTGCGAATAAATAACTACAAGAACGGAAATGAAGGAAATAATTAACATCTATCGTTTTAATAATACTTGTAAACACTTTAAACAAGTTTTAAGCATTTATATAGTGACCTCTACCCAACTATTATAAATGATTCCGAGATCTAAATTCATATTAACTCGGGCACGGTGAGCCGATTCATCCCTTATCAATATAATTCGGTGGATTAACTCTTTAATCGATTCTACTTCTAGAACTCTCGGTCGATAAAAATTACTTTAATATTTATCTTTAGCCCGGAACACATGCGACTACGGTCACGAATACTTCCGTTGAGCTCAATCCAAATTTCGATGTAATAATATTTTATTACCAACTTACCCAACGTAACAAGTTTAGCACCCCGGTGAGCCGAGCCTACTTCCTCATGAAATTGGGACTCATGGTTTCTACTATTTGGTAAGGCTAATTCTCAATTATTATAAGTGAGAGGTCTTGTCAATTTATTATCTATCACGTTTTAAGTGAACTAAAGCGGTGAACTACGATAATTATAATTGACACGGTCGATGACTCGATATGATATGCATGTGTTGTTATGGCGATTTGGCAATGAATGCAACATATTAAAATAAATGCAAAGCAATAATAAAATTCCTAGTATGGCCTTCCTAAAATAGAAAATAAAATAATCTATTACATATTCGGAAACCCACTCCTTTGGTCCCTTGAATCTTCAAATGGCACGCCTACCAAGAACACCGTCTTTGTCGGAACGCCTTTCCGAATGGCACCGTCTTGAAGAAGCTCCATAATTACAAATAATAATAAAAATACAAAGCTATTCCTATTATACATTTGTAATATGAAAAACTAGTAAAAATAAAAGTGATACGAGATCACATTAAATTACAACCGAATCAATATTTCCTTTCATTACGGGTAATATCGATTAAAACTAAGGCCATACTAAGATAAAATTACATGATTCAAAATTATATAAATAAAAGACATTCAACAATTGAAATATGAAGCATTATAATATGTATCTATCATGCCAAATTATGTGCCAAATCGCCCTATTTAACTTATATCGTATATATAACTCGGTTTTCTGGAAATGCGTGATAATAACTTCTTAAAATCACAAATTAATACTTAAATCGCATTTAAGCTCAAGTTAATTATCCTAACACTCTTAGGACTCAAAAATTAGTCATCACTCAATTTTTGACAATAATTCAACTTGATTTAATTTTATGCTGAAATTTGACCTTAAAATCATAACATTTATGAAATAAATCCAAATTAAATTACAATAATTTTGAATTTTGAATTTTAAATTTTTGAATATTCTGGAATATTTCCATAACACTCATAATATCCAAAAATCATGGTTAATAATTTTGAATTAATTTCGAGAAAATATAGTTGCAATTTATCGGTTTATCTCATAAAACATCTAAAGTATCCAAAAATTAATCCAATCAGTTTTACAACTTTTATGATAAGTGGGATATTTATGCAACCTAAAATAATTTTCTCATGCCATGTAATTCATTTTAGTTATTTATGCTAAAATAGTCACTATTTATGCCATTTTTTTACACTAAAAATTCATAAATCATGCTAAATGAGATCATTTCATCTCAAAATTTACATACACTGTGTAAATAATGCATGTGACAACATATTAAAGTTTCATGGCCTGGTTCGAAGTTTAACTATTTTTAACCATTTTACCTTTTTTAATCCTCTTTTATCTCATAAAAATCATAAATCATGCAATATTAATCAAATTAATACTTGATTTTACACACAACTTTAAAAACATGCATGTAAGGTCATATAAAATTTTCAAGGTCAGGAACTAAGTTTAGCCATTTTTAGTAATTTAACCTCCATTTATTCCATTTTTATCACATAAAAATCATAAATCATGAAATATTAATCACATTAATATAAAATTTTACATGCAATACATAAAATATTCATGTGAGGTCATACTAAAAGATCACGGCCAGTAGTGAGATTTAACTATTTTTAGTGAATAAAAGTCCATTTTACTCATAAAAATGCAATAAAATCACTAAAAATCATTAAAATAAGCAATAAATTACCATAAATCATAAAAATGACCTAAAAACATTTTAGGACCAGAATATATAACATGCATCATGATTTCGTGAGTTACTTTTATAAATCACAAATTTTTAGTTTTATATGTTAACATTTTAACTCGAAGAAACAATAACCGATTATGCATGCAACATCCTATGCTCTGATACCACTTGTTAGGTTCATATACCTATTATTAGACTCTTCTAATAGTGAACTAATTAACTTCTTAGTTTGTGTTCTTTAGATCTAGTGCATGCATAACAAAATAAGAGATTAATAAGAAAGACAATGTCCCTTACATTGTAATTTTCGGATTTATAGGTACAAGTAAGGTCTCTTACCTTCACTTTTTCTTGAGCTATGATGAGTATTAGGATGATCCTCCAAAATCCCAATGTAGAGATTCTCCTCTTGATTGCACCCAAGATTAGCCCTTATCTCTACTAAATAATATTAACTAGATATTTATTTAGTAGTATACCTTAAAATTGATTACTAATACTCATATATTACATTAATAATATTAGTAATGTGATTGAACAATTTAGATTATCATTTCTCTAGTTTTTGAGAAAGATAAAACAAAGTATGAGAGAGGTATGCATGTGTATGAATGAATATGCATTAGAAGAATGAATATGTTATGTGTAGTAGTTGAAAAATGAGATCAAACTCTCATTATAGAGGAGATGGAGCCGGGTAGAAGAGGCCAAAATGGCTGCATCTTTTGCCTTTTTCTCTTACCCAAAATGTAGGCTTGAAAGACTAGTGTAGCTTCGGCATAATTAACTTATTTTATCTCATAAAATAATTCACCCACGAACACCTATCATCCTCAATTTTTCGGTCCACATACATAAAATGGACTACCATTTTATTTTGTCAATTTGTCATTTGTCACACAATATGTCACATGTAGTATGTTACATGTTATTAATTAATTTAATGCATATTTATCAAATAAATATCAATTTTAGAAATTAATTAAATTACATACAACAAATTGACTAGTGATACTTGATCACATAAATAAAATGGGTCATATAGTTATAATTCGCAACATCTTATAATTATAATTAACCATTCATTCATATCTCTATTGTTTCACAAACAATAAATAATTTTAGTAATAAAGTATTTCAATTACTAAAATAAATCTTACTTAATCCCATTACAATAAGATATAAATATTTTCTCTCACAATTGAACTGTTCAATTTTAAGGAATTGATTAACTTGTATCGTCATACAATTAATCAACTTTACTGATAAGGGCATCATCCTTTAAGTGTGACCTTAAGGGATCAATTGAGCACCACCGTCCTACGACAGTAACGTCAAACTCTAGTAAGCCAATCGTTACCGATTAATGTTGATCAGTTGACTATATAAATGAATCATCCCTTACGTATTCTTAATATGAGATTTAAACATGTGATCGCACTATTGTTGAGGACACATATTCCAACAGTGTGGAGATGGAGACTGGAGATTGGTTATATATGTTGTTGGTTGAATATATGAATGGCATGATGGATGATTTATGATCTGGCATAATAAGGAACATGTGAATAGGAATGTTGTGTCGTATACGTATATTGTGTTTGCGTAAAGTCATATAATGAAGTTATATATTTGTTTACTGTTGTTTCATATGCACATGTTGGATGAATTAATTGGAAAAGATGGAGTGACAATTGCATGTGAATATGAATTTCGTAATTAAGAATATGTTTATGTGACGAAGTGGAGTTGTAATAGAGTTGTATTAGTAACATGGGAATAGAATTTGTAATGTATAAGTATGTGTTTTTTTACGAAAGGTTATAAAGTTAAAGCATGCGGGTAGTACATGATTAATAAGTTGAATGTTATATGAGCATGATAGATGTTATTGTTTGGTTCTGGTAGGTAGTAACATGTGGTTAGGGATGGTGGTTTTACAAGTATCGAGTCGCTTTTGTTCACCTTGTTGATGTTTAAGTTGTTTGAAAGAGAAAATCAAATAGTTATGTTGTCTGTTTATAGAGAGGTTATCTTTAAACCGTTATAACTTGAGATGTATAAATGATTTTAATGTGATACTAATTGGAGGTGATAGCGTTTTCTTTTACGATTCTAACGAAAGGTCACACGCCCAAAATGACCAAGAAACGAGTGAGATATGACCGTTTTACGAAAATTGGACAGTGCTGAGAAATGCATAGGGTACTCGATCGAGTGGCCCTCACTCGATCGAGTGCACCTCTTATTACTCGATCGAGTAACCCTTAATCGATCGAGTAAACCTTACTCGATCGAGTAGCCCTGGTAATTTGCTTTACGTGTCTCTGACCTTCACCTACTCGATCGAGTAAGTCACTCACTCGATCGAGTGACCTGTACTCGATCTAGTGACCCCTGTTTTGGGTCATATGCTTATCTTTTGACTTCGTTGCCTATTATCTTTAGTCCAAAGGTGTTCTTTTGCTTCTTTATGCATTGTTTTACGTATGTGTTGGTCCTGATGCGTAAGTTACCCAATCTTATGATGTAAGGTGTAGCACCTGTGGTGAGTATGAGGCTTTGGTAGACATGGTAATGGCAAGTGAATTGTGGAACATGTGTTGTTCTGATCTGGAAGCTGCAGATAGTTCATAATCTTTCATTGAGACAGTGAGTATAGGGTGTTGATGAGTTCTGATCTGGAAGTTATGGATGAGTTTTGCGGTAATGAAAAAAAAAGAACTTGAGGATCTAGAGTGAGTGTGTGTAATAATTGTGGATCGTGAGTTATGAGTATGGACATAGGTGCATGTATAGAGGACTATGTCATTTTGGCGGTAATAAGGAACAGTTGAAGTTTTGGTTAAGCTAAAGATTTTGTGGTATAGGTTAGGTGGTGTGCCGAGTGAATTGAGGTATGAGAACTGTTTATATAAGAGAGCCTTGGATATAGGAATGGTGAGTGTTTAGATTATAGGCGGTTATCTTTGACATGTGATGGCGATGAGGATAATGAGAAGATATAGCTAAGGATTTAGTATTAGTGAGTTACGAGGACGTAACATTTGTCTTAAGAGGAGTAGGATGCGATAAAAGAGAGTTCCATGGTTGTGCATGTTGTATAATTGGAAGTAGAGTGTTGGTGTAGCATAAAGGATGGATCTTTGTTGTGATTGATTTTATTAAAGGTCATGGCCGTGCTTGTAGTAGTGTGATGTTTTGGAGTGTGAGAATATTTCAATAGTGTTGACAGTTGGATGATGATGTTTATGAGTTCGATAGTGTTGACAGTGGGATGATGATGTTTATGAGTTCGATAGTGTTGACAGTTGGATGATGAGGTTATGAGTGTGAGTAAACTTTGAGGACGAAGTTCCTTTTAAGGGTGGTAGAATGTAACATTCCGTTTGATGTTATGTGTATCTGGATATTGGTTTTTCTAGTGGATGATAGGTTACGGAGCTAGCAGCGTTTGTGGATGGTAGGCTTAGTTGGTGGAGTTGGTGTTAAGAGTTCATGTTTGATAGGTTGGGGTTTTGTTTTGAGTCCTTAGTTGCGTTGTTGCGTCTTAATCGAGTTAGTATGTTTGTTTGGGTATGGGTTGAACTTCGGGGACGAAGTTCCTTTTAAGGAGGGAAGACTGTAATACTACGGTTTTCTATGTCTTTGGGTACTCTATCGAGTGGGGCTTACTCTGTCGAGTAAGTAAGTTGTTCTACGAAACAGTGTTCTGTCTGATGGGTACTCGATCGAGTAAGTATGTCACTCGATCGAGTAAGTGACTTACTCGATCGAGTAAGTGTGTTTTACGAGTGATTTTGATGGGTTTTGTAATAATTCGGGATTAGTATATAAAGCCTCCGTTATCTTTCTTAATCTCTTGTATCATTTTAAAAACCCCTTTTGAGAAGAAAAGAAGTTACGTAAGTGTGTTCCTCGTATTGTTAACAAATCCCCAAGGCTAGGAGTGTCGGATCATCTTGTTCTTTACGCCGTTGTGATCCTTGTGTCGAGGGTAAGCTTTTTATATAATTTTTATAATGTTTTGTTAAAGTTGGTTGAAACCCTAATTGGGTAATTTGGGGGTTTTGGGGAGTATTGTTGATGTTAGATTGTGATTGTGTGATTGTATGTTTGATAAGAAGTAATTTCAGTGAAGGACGATGTTGATTAGCTGATTGTGACGATCTTAGTGATTGATGTTCCAGGTAGGGTTTCCCTACTCAGTATTGGCTACATAATGTGTGGTGTTTGTGATTGGAAATTGTTGGTTAATTATATTGTTGGTTTGATCTTGATGATTGTTGGTTGATTGTGTATCTGTCTGTGATCTTCGGGGTACGTCCCTGGCTGAGTGGAGTCACTTGCGGGAGTGGCTTCACGCCTTTGATTCGCCTTCTGTGGAACCCGTCACAGAAGGGATGTGCACATTAATGAACTTGGGTTTATCGCTCGATGGAGATGAGCGAGGATTTGGTGGGTACGGCTGCGGTCCCCCACTAGCGGCGTGGAGTAGTTGTTGCGATGGGTACTCTGGCAGGGCTACACACTTTAGTGTGTAGTCAGTTGTGTGGAGATTGGAGATGGAGACTGGAGATTGGTTTGAGCTGTTTGAGCTGTTTGTGGTCCTGTTTCATTGTGGCTATTGTTTTTGTGTAATCAGTACTGACCCCATTTAAATGTTTTAATAACTGTGGTGATCCATTCGGGGGTGGTGAGCAGTTATTGAGCAGGTATGAGACGATGCGCATGGGATAGCTGGGATGAGTTATTACGTTGCAGTTTTAAAAGTCTTCCGCTGTATCGAACATTTTGTAGTTGTTAAGTAGTTGACAGTTTTTAGAACCTTGTATTTCCTTTTTACAGTTTTTGGAGTTTAGCTTGTATCACTTAAACTTTATTATCATTTAAATACATTTCGTTATTGTCTATTTGAGTATCATTGCCTCGGGCAACCGAGATGGTGCCGTTCTCATACCTTAAGTGGTCCTGGTAAGGCACTTGGAGTATGGGGGTGTCACACTCCTTTCTTGTTATCATGGCCATTGAGGCCTTCTTCATTACTTGTCATGATGGGTGAGCTATTCAAGCTCTCATTGTTGTCATGATGGGTGAGCTACTTGAAGGTCATCCACTTTCTCCTTCCATATGGGTGATGTTTCTTTACTCATGGCTTGATCTTTGCATAGAGATTCTAACTTCTTCCTATCACTTTCTCGGCTATAGTGATCGACCATGAAGCATGGCTCATGTAATCGGGAGGCTCTCATTGTTTTGTCAAGGTTGAAAGTAATTGTCTCATCCCCAACTTCAAGTGCGAGCTCTCCATGTTTCACATCGATTACTGCTCTCGCGGTGTGCAAGAATGGTCTTCCTAAGATGATAGGAATGTTGGAATCCTCCTCCATGTCTACAATGACAAAGTCTACCGGGATGAAGAATTTGCCAATTCTCATGGGCACATCCTCCCATACCCCTAAAGGTATCTTGTTGATCGATCCGCTATTTGAAGAGTGGTGTTGGTGCATTTGAGCTCTCCTATTCCTAGCCTCTTACATACCGAGTATGGCATGACACTTACACTTGGTCTAAGATCGCACAATGCTTTGTTGATTGTAGTGTCGCCAATGGTACATGGGATAGAAAAACTTCCCGGATCTTTGAGGGTTTGAGCTTTGGAGGGGAACGCCCTCAAAGAATAGCACTACTCACTTTGGAAAAGGCAATGGTCTCCAACATTCGGATGGATTTCTTCCTGGTAAGAATATCCTTCATGTACTTTGCATAAGCTAAAACATGATTGATCAATTCCGTGAATGGGATTGAGACTTCTAAGTTCTTCACAATTTCCATGAACTTTCCAAGTTGCTCATCAAACTTAGGCTTAGCTTGGCGACTTGGGAATGGAAGTCTAATCACAATAGGCTCTTTTTCCTTAGCCTTCTCTTCATTCTTCTTTGAAAGTTCATTGGTAGTAGGATCTACCTCCTTAGAGTTCTCCACAACTCTTTGCTTGTTACTAGCATTCACAATATCTTCATCAATTGGCCTCTTCGGCCCCTCATATCTTGTACTTCTCCTCAAATGGATGGCTCTAACCGTCTCATGTCTTGGGAGGTTACCTTGAGGAGGTAATTGCCCCTTTTGTCTTTGGGATCTAGAAGATGCTAATTGGGTCATTTGAGTCTCTAACATTTTGGTGTGGGCAAGTATATTGTTGATGGTGATTTCTTTAGCTTGGCTATCTTGTTGCATTTGGGTGAAGAATTCTTGTTGGTTCTTTTGCATTTAGAGGACCGTTTTTTGAACATCAAAGCTTTGGTCATTGGATTGGTTGTAGGAAGGTTGATTTTGATACCCTTGGCTTTGGTTGAAAAAGGGTCTTTGAGCTTGGTTTCTCATTGGAGGTGGAGTATATGTTGGTTGAGGATTTTGAACATTTTGGCTTTTATATGAGAGATTTGGATGGAATTTGGTGTTCTCATTATAGTAGTTGGAATAAGGGGTACCACTCTTGCATGCTTGGAAAGCATTTACTTGTTCATTTGTTCCCCTACATTCGTTTTGATCATGTCCCAAAGTTCCACAACTTTCACATACTCCATTTGGGATTGAGGATGATGCTACCACAGCATTAACATGTTGTTTGGGTGATTTGGAAGCTTCATAAAGCTTAGCCATGGCCTTCTCAAACTTCAAGTTGATGGTGTCGATATGAGCACTTAGTTGAGCACCTAATTGTGTGATGGAATCTACCTTATGCTTTCCTCCTCTAGTGGCCTTTCGAGGCCTACTATATTGGGAATTATGAACCGCCATCTCTTCAATTTTAGCCCATGTTTGATTGTCATCAACTTCGGTAAACCTTCCATTGGATCCTATATTAAGCACATTGCGTGAGTCTTCGTATAAGCCGTTCCAAAATTGTTGCACAAGGAACCACTCGCTAAGTCCATGGTGTGGACAAGAATGACAAGTGTCCTTAAATATCTCTCATGCTTCATATAATGATTCCTCATCCCTTTGCTTGAACCCGATGATTTGGGCTCTCAACATATTAGTCTTCTCCGGAGGATAGAATTTCTTATAGAACGCAAGTGCTAGCTTCTTCCATGAATCAATACCAAGGGTAGCCTTGTCTAGGCTCTTCAACCATTTCTTTGCGGTACCGATCAAGGAAAAAGGAAACAATACCCATCGGATTTGGTCATGAGTAACTCCGGTTTGAGAAATTGCATCACAATAATCGTAAAAAGTCTCCATATGTAAATGAGGATCCTCACTAGGCATCCCTCCAAATTGAATTCTCTCAACTAATTGTATGAATGCGGATTTGGCAATCAAATTACCGGTTAAATGTGGTGGTGTAGGAGTACCGTTTGATAGGTTCTCCTCGGTTGGTTCGGAATGTGATGAAAATTTAGGCATTGTGGGTTGATTTTGTGGTTGGTTTGGAATTGGATTATCCTCTCCTTCTCTTGCAAAAGGGTTGACAAACTCAATGTTATTTGGTTGAATGTCCACAATCTCTCCAATACCTACAACTTTTGAAGTACCTCTTGCAACTCTTCTATTGTTGGTTAAGGTCCTTTCAATCTCGAAATCAATAGGTAATAAATTACCTTGTGATCTCCTAGTCATGCAAAATATCAAACAACTAGAAAACAATTAGAACAACCTTGAGGAAATTAACTTCCCCAAGGTGAAGAAAGACAAAACTAAAAACAATTAACAAAAAATCAAATCAATTGAACACCGTCCCCGGCAATGGCGTCATTTTTTGGTGAGGCGTTTTTGTGCTTAGTGCTTAGTCGTTGTCGCTACCTAACCAAAACAATATTTATAACTTCACAAACTACTCTTAGTAAAGAGGTAAGTAAAGGTCGGATCCCAAGGGATGGGTATCGATTTAAGATTTCAATTGCAAGTAGCTATGTCTTAGGGTGTCGCATATTGGGTTGAGATGAGATGTAATCTAAACTAATCAACAAGATGAATGTAAATTAATGAAAATAAGGTAAAGCAATTAAAGGGGTTTGTAAACAATTGATTAAAGGCACTAGGGTGTCATGGGTTCATAAGGGAATCATGGAAATAGATCATACAAAAATGTTCTCAATTAGAAGCAAGCACTTATTGTTGTGATGGGATCGAGTTAGTGTATATCTTACAATCCCTAGGAAGATTTGGGTCCCGGAGCCGAGTCGATCAAGACTTTACAACACCTACAAGTCGACTTAGTCTCTTCCTATTCAACTCTATACATGATCTAATGAGGCTCGAGTTGGTATATGTCTTACAAGCCTCATTGAAAAGATAAGAGATGGGTAAAAAATGCAAGGTTTCATAGTCTAGCATTTCATCAAACATAACATGTGCATAGGTTGAAATCACAACAAGCAAGCAATTAATTATGAGAACATATTAGATTAAGCATAGATTAATTCCCATGATTGTTTCCCCTAATTCCCCAATAACCCTAGCTAAAGGACTACTCACTCATGATCAAGTTTAGCATGCTAATAAGGTTGTCAATCATACTAACAAAGCAAAACATAATGAATAAATGATGTGATTAACAATAATTAGGCAAAGGTAAAAAGAGATTATAACTACTTGAGATGATCCAAATAATAAAGCAAAGAATAATAGAAGTAAACTTGATAATTGATGGAAGGTTGTCAATCCTCCAATAAACCCCAAATAATCTTCTAATTACCCAAAAAAAACTAAGAACAATTGTGAGATTAATGAAAGATTAAGATGTGATTAATATTGAAATTTGTATTATAACTTTGATTAAGATGAGATTAGATGTTCTAAGATGATAATCTAGGTAGTACAATAGGGTATTTATACTAAAATTAATTACAAGGATTAGGGTTACTAAGGGCTTAAATGACGATTAATACCCTAAGAGAAGCTTGACAATTTTGCTAATCCCGAGCGACATGCGCGGATCATGCATCAACTCCTAGGGGAATCCGTGTATCCTTGCCTGAAGCACGGTTGGTCCTGTAAGAAGATCCGCTCGGGCTGGCTTGGAGGCGCTCGGATCCTGTCTCTGGGATGCTCGTCCTGAGCTCAGGACGCTCGGATCCTGGTACAGGGTTCTTCTCTTGTTCTTGGCTCCCTAACAATCCGTCGGGATTGTCTTGGGGATGCACGGATCTTTCATCATTGCCCATTTCTCTTCATTTATTTACATAGGCTTCTAGTGTCGGTCTCTTCTTCGATGCTTGGCCATTAGATGCGATCCATTTTGCTCCATTTTGCTCCATAAATGCAAGGCTAGCAATCCTCTCCTACCAAGGACATAAAACCTCAAAGAATATGCAAAATGGGAAACTAAAGATAAGAAATGACCCTAATATATGCTAGAAAGCATAGGAATGAGGTTAATTTGGGGACTAAATGTGCTCAAATATGAGTTACATCAATGATAGAATAGGTTAAAGTGATTAGGCAAAAGATGAAAGCGGCCCAAGATCGACAAAAGAGCTATGCAGACTTGCAACGTCGGGACATCGAGTTTCAGGTTGGGGATAAGGTTCTTCTGAAAGTATCACCGATGCGTGGGGTTATGAGGTTTGGTAAGAAAGGGAAGTTGAGCCAGAAGTTCATTGGACCGTATGAGATTTTGGATCGTATGGGAGAGGTTGCTTACCGGTTAGCTTTACCACCAGCTTTGGATTGGGTGCATAATGTGCTCCATGTGTCTCAGTTACGGAAGTATGTGAGTGATCCTTCCCATGTGTTAGAGGTGGAGAACATCAAGTTGGATGAATCCTTGTCTTATCTTGAGGTGCCTAAACAGATTCTTGATCGCAAGGTTCGTAAAACTAGGTCCGGGAAAACAGTGTTGCTCAAGGTTCTATGGTCTAATCACGAGGTTGAGGAAGCTACTTGGGAGGCGGAGGAGGCTATGAGGGAGTGGTATCCATCTCTTTTTTATCAGGTATATGTGGTTACGGGGACGTAATCATGTTTCTTTTAGGGGGTAGGAGATTATCGCATAAGGTTTTGGTATGGTTTTGTGTTGGTTTTAGTACAGTTAGTGGTTGTTTTGAGTCGGTATGAGTTGTAGTTGGGGTTTTGTTACGTTGTTGTGTCGTGGTTGAGTTAGTATGCTTGTTTTTTAGTATGGGTTTGAAATTCGGGGACGAAGTTCATTTTTAAGGAGGGAAGACATTAATACTACGGTTTTCTGTATAGTTGTGTACTCTATCGAGTAAGGCTTACTCTATTAAGTAAGTGAGTTTTGGTTATGAAACAGTGTACTATCTGATGGGTACTCGAACGAGTAGGGGTCACTCGATCGAGTAGGGGGCACTAGATCGAGTAACTTACTTACTCGATCGAGTAAGTTGGTTTTACAGGTTGTTTTCGATGAGTTTTGATAGCAACTCGGTCGAGTACCGGACACTCGATCGAGTTCTCCCCTTACTCGATCAAGTAGCACGACTCCAGTAGCTACTGCCCAACCTATACACATACCCACTCGATCGAGCTCAGCATACTCGATCGAGTCCAACCTACTCGATCGAGTTTCCCTCACTCTATCGAGTCATGCTCACGATACTATACTACCCGCATGCCTTTACTATATAACTTCATGCAAAACCAAAATCATGTATAAATCATATAACTTCCCTTAATCACATGTTACTAGTATAGCAAAATTGTAAATTCACTTCCATCATACAAACATGCTTAAACCATAAATCATATTATCATGCAACAATCACTTTTCATCTTTTCCACCACATCATCCATTCAACCACATACTCATCCAACATATTCATATGAACAATAGTAAGAAAATAACGATCCCATGACAGCCCATAGTGACCGGTTCAAAGTTGAAGGGCGAGTTTGCGACTTTAGGACGTCTCCCAAGCCTTTGCATTAGCTCCTAACAACTCCTACCCGGGTTTATTTTAATTTGACTATCTACATTCATTGGGTTCATTTGTTACAGGTTCCAAAATCGCCGCTCTGATACCACTTTGTAACACCCCCATACACCAAGGTGCCTTACCAAGACCACCTAGTGCAAGAGAATGCTACCATCTCGGTTACCCGAGGCATAGTAATCAAAAGTGACCATCCAGAAACGTACTTTAAGTAAATAAATTTAAAGTGATTACATCAACACCAAAACTGAAAAGTAAGATACAACTGTTCCAAAACCAAAACCAACTAAAGTAACAAATATTATGACACAACAGCGGAAGTATATGACTCTGACACGTGGTGACTCCATCCCCAGCTAATCCCGCGCGCATCCAAGATATACCTGTTAGACAACTGCTCACCATCCCTGAATGGATCAGCACAGTTTTTAAAACATTTAAACGGGGTTAGTTACTGTATAAACAATATAAGATAATACAACAGACAAATAAACAAACACAATCCTCCAGCACCGTCAGATCACCAATCATCTGACTACACACTAAAGTGTGTAGCCCTGCCAGAATATCCATCGCAACAGATATTCCACACCGCCAGTGGGGGACCGTAGCCATTCCCACTTAAGCCCCACTCATCTGCATCGAGCGAATAATCCATGTTCCTTAATGTGCACATCCCCCTTATGACGGGAACCACATGGGGCGAATCAAAGGCGTGAAGCCACTCCCACAAATGACTCCACTCAGCTGAGGGCACACCTCGCGAACCGCAGACAAATCACAATCCAATCACAATACCAATGTAAACAATGCCAAAAACCAATTACGATATAATCAACATGCCAATCAACCAACCACCATCTTATAACATTTACACAATAACTGAGTAGGGAAACCCTACCTGGAATGAAATCATCTATATCAATCACAAGCAGCGGATCAAAAGCGTTCCTCTATAAAATCACCTCCTCTAACCAAATAATCATACAATTACCATCTATAATCATCAACAATCCCAATAATCCCCAATTCACCCAATCAGGGTTTAAACAATATTAATCAAATGACATAAAAACGGTACAAGGATCTTACCCACGACGATCTCAACGGTATAAAGAACTCTGAAATCTGACAACCCTAGCCCCTTTGATTTGATAGCAATGAGAGAAAAGAACTTACGTTGTTTTGTTTTCTTTTGTATAAAGGTTTAGAATGAGGTAAAAAGTAAAACAAACTGACGAATTCACTTTATATAACTTTTCACGCGTTTCTATCAAACCCGGCCAAAAGCACTTATAACCCGACATACTCGATCGAGTTACCCCTACTCGATTGAGTACCCATCAAGCAGAACGTACTCCAAAATGCGGTACTAACTTACTCGATAGAGTACCCAACACCTCATAAATCAGAGGTATTACAACCTGCTTATTACCCAAAGACTGAGATGTCTTTAATTCGGCTATTTGAGCAGTTAAGGCCTCCAGCTATCGCAACGACATTATCCAATCCACCCCCTCTCTTACTACCCCTGGGGTTACCATACTCAGTAGTGTGAGTATCTATCTGATTGATCATCTTCCATGCAGTATCATCATTGGTATTATCCTGGAATCTCCATCCTATTAGCTGAAGAATCAAGTAAAGCTCGATGATCATCATACAACCCGTTGTAAAACTGGTTGCAAAGAAGCCACTTCTGAAAACCATGATGGAGAACTGAACGGACTAGCCTCTTGAAGCGAACCCATGCCTTATTCAAATATTCAGTGGGACTTTTTTTAAAACTAGTAATTTGACTTCTCAAGGTATTGGTTTTCTGCGGCGGAAAGTATCTCTTGTAGAATGCAAGAGCTAAAGTATTCCAATCAGTAACATCATGATCCTCCATATCTAAATCACGGAGTCATTCGGCCGCTCCATTACGCAAGGAAAAAGGAAAGAGAACTTGCTTCACCTGATCTTGAGTTACTCTTGCAGTCAGTGGAATGGAGCAACAATAATCAGTGAACTTCTCCATATGCGTGGCAGGATCCTCATTAGCTCCTCCTCCAAACAGGTTTCACTCCACCAAGTTGATATAAGATGGACAAATCTCAAAAGACCCTTGTCAGTAGTAGGAAGCTTGAATCCTTTCGGGATAGAAGTCAAAGTAGGCTCAGAATGACTGGTGAGGGTAGGCATCTTTTTTTATATAAGAACGGGTACTGGGGTGTCAGAAACAGGCGTGTCCTCTTCGTAGGACGGTTCTTCTGACGCAAATTTGTGCTCTGTATCACTGTCAAGTATACTCAAGTCTTCTACTTGACCTATTACTCTTTGAATTTTTCGTCTATACCGAAAAGTCCTCTCTGGCTAGGGATCAAAACGTACAATCTCCAACCTGTCAGACATGGACATAGACGAAAAGAACAAAAAAAATATCAAATTGTCTTAAGGAACTGA
The DNA here is from genome assembly GCF_048544455.1 of Silene latifolia. Classification (NCBI taxonomy): domain Eukaryota; kingdom Viridiplantae; phylum Streptophyta; class Magnoliopsida; order Caryophyllales; family Caryophyllaceae; genus Silene; species Silene latifolia. Next base: position 163,072,705 of record NC_133526.1, read on the forward strand.
TTCTCCCTGGGACAAAAGGCAAAAATAAACAAAAACAAACAGAAAAATTATTGCCTCCCGGCAACGGCGCCAAATTTGATAAGGTTATTTTCAGTCGTTGGCCTATCAAAATAAATCATGTTCTCAACTAACTAGTGGCTAGCAGTAAGAAAGGGTTGAATCCACAGGGAGGCGGTAATTAACTATTCGCTAATATTTAAGTTTGTCTTAAAGGTAACCGATTTCTTGAAGGTTGTTTATTTGATTTCTATAAACTAATTGCGATAAAAGTAAAAAGATGAATTCAATAATATTAAAAGGTCTAGGGATTAGGTTCAGTAGGTAGTTATCCGGGGTGTGATTTAATTCATTGATAGAGCAATTTATGTTGTTTAAGGTCATATGATCGGTCAATTCTAATATGTCCTTTAAATCTAACTTAACACGCGGTCGCTATCATTAAGTTAATTCTATTCAGTTATTGTAGCCTTTACTAGTCTTAACCCGGTCGGTGAAAATCCTAGTTTGCAACACTAGTTAATTAATTCTGCAGAAACTAATCAACTAGATTCAAAACAATTAACTGAACAACAACAAAGAAGCTACTTTAACTATCAATTCATTAAGGTAATCCCCTTCTAACAACCTAGATCCCCATTCACCCTAGATTAAAATATTAGCTACTCATGATAAAGGGAATAACAACAATAAGATTGATGAACAACATAATTAAAAGCATAATAAGATGAACAAAAGAATAATTGAATAAACTAGAACTTTTAATTAATAATAATCAAAAAAAGATTAGAAATTACCGTAGTTTAAGAGTGCTTTAGATCCGAAAATTATATTAATAAAACTAAACTAACGGATTTAAGAGAGTTTTTAGGGTAAATAATACGTAAGTTCTAATTATGACGTAAATAGGGTATTTATAATAAAGATAAACCGACTTAAGGAAATTGCGTGGAAGTCATCAAAACTGAGTATACTCGATCGAGCCTAGCGGGACTCGATCGAGTACACACCTACTCGATCGAGTTCTTGTCTACTTGATCGAGTACTTCTCGTTTCAACTCCTTTCTTCGTGTAGTCATCTTCACTTCTCTTCCTTTATTTTTCTAGATTTACGTGCCATGCTTTGTGTATTCCTTCACGTCATCTCCGCGTTTCTACATTTCATTCTTTTGCTCCACAAATACATCATTCCTGCATTAAACACCAAATAGCGGAAGTAACAACATTCTAATATAAATGCCATACAAACAATGTAATTTAGCACGAAAACCGTCACAAAAGCAACTAAGGGGAGGCATAAATATGTATATAATTATGATTGATCACTTACCACGAAAGTCTCATGCAATGCAATTACTCTATCAAATTCTTATCCCCTTTAGTTCCTCAAAACTCGTGACTAACATGTCAACTCACGTATCTTATATATATCATTTAACTCACATCCCAATTATAGTACTCTACATGATCATAATTCATTATTTTCATGTCCATAACTCATGTCAACCTTCACTCAACTAGCTTCCACTCTTATGTTCCCATTACACTCGACAACATCGATAAACAACTCAGGTCTTTACTTCTACCGGCCACCTAGTTCTTCAGTACTATCGTTATCTTCTCATTGCTTCAAAACTCCAATCTCATTAATTCGTATCAATAACTTCTTATTCACTCTTATAGATAATGTCTCCAAACATGCTACTCGCTCTCACTTACACCAATATGTCCAAATACTCAATGATTACTCTTTAGTTACTTACACTCTTCCTTAACATCTCCGGAAACCAAACTACACTTTATACTGTTACCTTCCTAAATAATCACATCCAGATTTCCAAACTCAACGATTATATACCAATCTACATTGCGGCATGAATCAATCTAAGCTCGCTAGACACCATCCCTTTCATACTACTATAACGTCCCTCTAACACATCTATCCTTGGCCAACATAAGCGTTCTTGTTACCTTCTGTCAATTCATGCAAATCCCAAATTGCATCAACTCATATATCTAATCAATCCTCTATTCTTACATTCCTCAAACTCACATTATCACTTGACCACATATGCTAATCATTGTATTCCTCAAGCTCACACCCACCAGACCTCACAAAACTTGTTCCTTGACCCAAAATCCTCATCAACTTCTCTTCTATCCGCCATACTCTCATATGATGCTCACCAACCAAGATAATCACAATATGATGCTCCTCACATTATAAGATCCGACTAACTCATACAATAAAACCAATACATATGTAAAACAATGCATAAAGAAGCAAAAGAAAATCTTTGAAATAAATATGACATGCAAAGGGGTCAAAAGATAAACATAAGACCATAACAGAGGTTACTGCGTCGAGTACTCTGTCTACTCGACCAAGTATGGGAGAGCAGAAGCACGTAAAGCAAATATTAGGGTTACTTGGTCGAGTAAAAGGTTCACTCGACCGAGTATAGGTCACTCGGTTGAGTGTGGCGATCCACTCGATCGAGTACGGGGTATTCGGTCAAGTACCAAGGTCCACTCGGTCGAGTACCATACGCAGTTCTTAGCAATGTCCAGTTTTCGTAAAACGGTCATATCTCACTTTTTTCTTGGTCATTTTGGGCGTGTGACCTACCGTTAGAATTGTAAGAGAATACGCTATTACCTACAATTGAAATCACATAAATATCATTCATAGAACTTGACCTATGACAGTTTTAAGACAGCCCTTCCATAATCGGACTTCATACAAATCAAATTTCCTTAACAAAACAACTTAAACATTAACAATGCAAACAATAGCAAATCAACACTCTTAAAAACAGTACCCAAGGCGAACCTTTATCATACGAACATATAAATTAAACACAACATTCAATATGCATGACAAAAGACACATTTTGATGTGACCAATATTTGAGCATATTTAGTCCCCGAATTAGCCTTGTTCTTATGCTTTTTAGTGCATAATTGGGCCATTTACTATCTTTAGTCTTTCGTTTTGCATATTCTTTGATGTTTTGTTTCCTTGGTAGGAGAGGAGTGCAAATCTTACATTTTCATGGCAAAATGGAGCTAAATTGATCGAATCTAATGACCAAGCATCAAAGTGAAGACAAGACTAGAAGGCCTATGTAAATAATGTAGTAGATGGGCAATGATGAGAAGATCCTTGCATCCCCAACAAGATCCTTGAGGATTGTTGGAAGAAGAAAAGAAGAAGAAGCTTGCTGAGCTACTATCCGGGCGTCTTGGCCACGGGACGAGCATCCTGGCTGGCTACAATCCGAGCGTCCCGTAGTCAGTCCGCTCGTCCTAGCCCTCTACAATCCGAGCGTCTCATGCCTTAGGCCGCTCGGATTCCTTCCTAGTGCAAGTCGTCTCTTCCTCAATCCACTCGGGATGCGCATATTCCTTGAAGACTAGCGAAGCGAAGATGAGCATCGCCTTCGAGAGGAGCATTTCCTCAACTTTTCTTAAGGGTCTTAATCATCATTTAAGCCCTTAGTAACCCTAATTTATGTACCTAATCCTTAGTATAAATACCCCATTGTAGTAATTAGATTATCATGTTCTTCATATACAATCTTAATCTCATTCAAATCTTGTAATCAACTTTTAATTAAGCATTAATACAAATCTCATTTCCTTAATTTCTCTATTGTTCATCATTTATTTTGGGTAATTGAAGATTATTTGGGGTTTATTTGGAGGATTGACAACCTTCCAATCATTCCTCAAGTACTTCTATTATTCTTTGCTTATTATTTTGGAATCATCATTACGTATAATTCTCTTAATCCCTTTTTAATTATTGTTAATCATCTTCATTTATTCATCATGTTTTGTCTTGCTAGTATGATTGACAACCTTGTTAGCATGTTAAACTTGATAATGAGTGAGTAGTCCTCTTAACTAGGGTTAATGGGAAATTAGGGGAAACGAACATGGGGATTGATTCATGCTTAATCTAATATGCTTTCATAATTAATTTGCTTGCTTGTTGTGATTTCAACTTATGCACATGTTATGTTTGATGAAATGCGAGCCTATGAATCCTTGCATTTTTTACTCATATTTTATCTTTTTAATGAGACTTGTAAGACATAAACCAACTCGAGTCTCATTAGACCATGTATATAGTTGGATATGGAGGATTAAGTCGACTTGTAGGTGTTGTACAATCTAATCGATTCGGCTCCGGGACCCAAATCTTCCTAGGGATTGTAAAATATACACTAACTCGATCTCATCACGACAATAATTGCTTGCATCTAGTTGAAAACATGTTTGTATGATCAAATCCCATGAATCCCCTGTGAACCCATGACACCCTAGTGCTTTTAATCAATTGTTTACATCTCATTTTAATCATCTTGGTTGTTTACTTACATTGTTATTTAGTTTAGTAATCTTCTTATCTCAACCCAAATTGTGACACCCTTAGACACCACTACTTGCAATCGAAAATCCTACATCAATACCTGTCCCTTGGAATCCGACCTTTACTTACCTCTTTACTAATAGTAGAGTAATTTGTAAAGTTATAAATATTGTTTTGGTCTAGGTACTCCTAACGACAAGTAACCGAAAACGGTAGTCCGACCAAAAATGGCGTCGTTGCCGGGGACGGTGTTAACTTGATTTGATTTTCTTTGATTGTTATTAGTTGTGTCTTTCTTTGCCTTGGGGAAGTAAAACTCCTCAAGGTTTGTTCTAATTATTTTCGAGTTATTTGATATTTTGCATGTCTAGAAGATCACAAGGTAACTTTTTACCCATTGATCACGAAATTGAAAGAACTTTGACAACCAATAGAAGACTTGCTAGAAATACTTTGAGAGTTATTGGTGAGGTTGTAGACATTCATCCAAATACTATTGAGTTCATCAACCCTTTTGCAAGAGAAGGAGAGGAGAACCCAACACATAACCCACCACAAAATCAACCCACAATGCCTAAATTTTCATCACATTCCGTAGCAACCGAGGAGAACCTACCCAATGGTACTCCCACACCACAACACTTGACCGGTAATTTTATTGCTAAATCCGCATTTATCCAATTAGTCGAAAGAAGCCAATTTGGGGGGATGCCTAGTGAAGACCCTCATTCTCATATGGAGACTTTTTGTGACTATTGTGATGCGATTTTACAAACCGGGTGACTCAAGACCAAATTCGATGGGTCTTATTTCCTTTTTCTTTGATTGGTACCGCGAAACAATGGCTAAAGAGCCTTGATAAGGCTACTCTTGGTATTGACTCTTGGAAGAAATTTGCACTTGCTTTCTACAAAAAGTTCTACCCTCCGGAAAAGACTAACATGCTAAGAGCCCAAATCACGGGATTTAAAGAAAGGGACGAAGAATCTTTGTATGAAGCTTGGGAGCGATTCAAAGGAACTTGTCGCTCATGTCCTCATCATGGACTTAGAGAGTGGTTCTTGGTACAGCAATTTTGGAATGGTCTTTATGAAGACTTCCGAAACATTCTCAACATGGGATCAAATGGTATATTCACCGAAGTTGACGATAATCAAACATGGAACAAGATTGAGGAAATGGCGGTCCATAACTCATAATATAGTAGACCTCGGAAGGCTACTAGAGGAGGAAAGCATGAAGTCGACTCTATTACTAAATTGGGTACTCAACTTAGTGCTCATATTGATACCATTAATTTGAAGTTTGAGAAGGTGATGGCTAAGCTTGAAGAAGCCTCCAAATCACAAAAGCAACATGTTAATGCCATGGTGGCATCTTCATCAATTCCAAGTGGAATATGTGAGAATTGTGGAACTTTGGGACATGACCAAAGTGAATGTAGGGGAACAAGTGAGCAAGTGAATCCTTTTCAAGCATACAAGAGTGGTACCCCTTATTTCAACTATTACAATGAAAACACAAAATTCCATCCAAATCTCTCATACAAAAGCCAAAATGTTCAAAACCCTCAAACAACATACACCCCACCTCCAATGAGAAACCAAAATCAAAGACCCTTTTAAAACAAAAACCAAGGTTACCAAAATCAAACTCCATACACTCAATCAAATGACCAAGGTTTTGATGTTCAAAAAGCGGTCCTCCAAATGCAAAAGAACCAACAAGAGTTTTTCACTCAAATTCAAAAGGATAGCCAAGCAAAAGACATCACCATTAACAACATACTAGCTCACACAAAGATGTTGGAGACCCAAATGTCTCAATTAGCATATTCAAGTTCACAAAGACAAAAGGGGCAATTACCACCTCAAGGTAATCCCCCAAGATAAGAATCGGTGAGTGCCATCCATTTGAGGAGTGGTACAAGGTATGAAGGGCCAAAGAGGCCCGTTGATGAAGATGTTGTGAATGCTAGTGACAAGGAAAGAGTCGTTGAAAACTCTAAAGAAGAAGAACCCACCATTCAAGAAGTTTCAAAGAAGAATGAAGAAAAGGCCAAAGAAAAGGAGCCTATTGTGATTAGACTTCCATTCTCGAATCGTCAAGCTAAGCCTAAGTTTGATGACCAACTTGGAAAATTCATGGAGATTGTGAAGAATTTAGAAGTCTTGATTCCATTCACTGAATTGATCAATCATGTTCCGGCCTATGCAAAGTATATGAAAGATATCCTTACAAAGAAGAAATCAATCCGGAAAATTGAGACTATTGCTTTCACTAAAGTGAGTAGTGCTATTCTTCAACGAAGTTCACCTCCAAAGCTCAAGGATCCGGGAAGTTTCTCCTTTCCATGCACTATTGGTGACACTACAATCAACAAAGCTTTATGTGACCTTGGGGCAAGTGTTAGTGTCAGGCCATATTCGGTAAGCATGTAACACCCCCATTTATTTAGGAGCCTTTAGCAAGACATTCCCAATAAATAGGACTGTTACCATCTCGGTTGCCCGAGGTAAATGATACAAAAAAAAAACAAACCAAAGTACTTTAATAACTTTAACTGAAATAACGGTTATATTACATTGCCAACCGGTTAAATTTAAACCTTAACATTACAATATACTACGCAGCGGAAATTACATAAATAAAATTGTATAAGTCACTAAGTGATCTAGACAGCAACTATGGTCCAAGTCGAGCTCACATCCCAATGCTCCAAGTCAGCTAATCTTTAGTACCTGTCAAATCTGCTCCCCATTATGGTTCATCACAGGTGTTCACGAATACACTGTCAACCACGAGGTTGAGTAGGATAACAATCTCAAGACAGATAATATAAATAGTACAAAGATTCGAACACCAACGCCAAATCAATTTTTCTACCAATACACCACCACGAAGGTATTAAACGGTGTCTGCCAGTAAGTTTATAATACATCACCCGAAGGCTCTTACCATGATGTCTACCTCAGCCAGTAAGTTTATATAACATCACCCGAAGGCTCTTACCATGATGTCTACCTCAGCCAGGCTAAACCTTATATCCAACTCATTATCAAACCAACTGTAGCAACGATAATGGCTAACTACCACACCGTCTCAAGAACATCCAATAAAACCGCTTCCAATCACAATATACAAGATATGTATAATCCAATTATCCAAACAGTTCAATTCAATTAACACAACATTCAATTAAATGAGAAGATACACAATTAATAGGTCCAGTAGAATCGTTATCCTACCTCGCAAGCAAATACTCCGTATACCGCAATCCAATAAGTAGAAATCCAATTTAAGCTTCTCAACAATTCCGTCACCTAACATAAATAATTATTTATAATTTAATTATTAATTATTTAATACATTATTATAATTTAATCAATTATAATTCATTTACATTAATTATTTCCCGTGTAAAATAATACGCAAAACCCGTCTCATAAGAACCCGACTCAACCCAATTAACAAATCCCGCAACAAAGCAATGCCCTACGAATTACATGTGATAATAATAACTCCTCTCAAAGCCCAATTACCCATGTTTCACGCAACCCCCAAAACCTCCTCTCCCTACGGTCATACAACCACCACTGCCTCCCTTCCTCACCACCTACCCAACCACCCACGACCATGGGTCCAGCCTACCCTAACCACCACTACCAACACCCCCATGAGCGGCCCCAAACTCACGCTCTAGCTGCTATTCCCACGACCCAACAACACATTCGAGACCGACGCAACCGTATACAATCACGGTTTCTTTACAAAGACCATTCACGACTGCCACCAACAACCGCCACTACTATCATCATCACAAGCCTTCCTTACACCCTAGCCACGACACAACGACCCACCTACAGCACCACTACAACCTCCCAAAGCCGACAGCAGCAGTAGCAATTCCCCCTCCCCTGTTTCACGGTTTTTCGGCCAAACACCACACGAACCGCCACCTTGATCCACCACGACACTTCCCCCATGGTCGACCCAACTCCCAGGTCACAAAACCACCATGCCCAGATGACGTTGAGTCCAAATAAGGGTCGAATATGGGTCAAAGTCCCCTGTTTTAAACCCGCATAACCCTCCCCGACTAGATTCGAAAATCCGGCCCTAACCACCACCACGGTGGTCAATAACGGTCAACGAAAGGTCATAGTCACTCCCTGGTGGTCCATGGTCACAACGATGGTCACGGCTTGTCCTACGGTGGTCTAGTTTACGAGTTATAGCATAGTAAAGAGTATACATGAGACGGTCTTACCTCGAGTTAATTAGCTATGTAGATTCCGTCTTAATTCCTTCTACGTGTCTCCTCTTCTTTTATGAATTACTTTTCAGATTTATTAAGTATTTATAGACTAGGTTTAGGGAGTATATGAGACCAATTAGGGAAACTATTGCCTTTTCTAATTATTATCAAAAATTACCAATTATTATTATATTATTAAATTCCGCTTTAAATTCCGACTATTACTCTTGCTAGGCCTAATATAATCAACCCATTATTCACAACACACGGCCCAAGGCTTATTACTAGCTAAACCCAATTCCCGACTTGCTTATTTATTTATTATTTAATTAACGTCTGTCTCGCAACTATTATTAGAAATCTCATTAATTAATTATTTAAATTACATACTATTCTCATTAATTATTATTAAATTACGGGGTATTACAGTCTTCCCCACTTAAAATGAACTTCGTCCCGAAGTTCGCCCATAACTACTAAAACAACATTTATAAACATTCGCACAACTGAGCCTCATTCCAACTTATGATCATTGCTACATAATTAACTTACTTAATCATTATCAAACCATATCATACTTATCAAAATGTATCACAAACTAATTCAAAACATGAAAATGTATCACAAAATAAACTTAAAACATGAGGTGTCACATTCTACCCCCCTAAAAATAAACTTCGTCCCGAAGTTTCGGAACTACTACTACCTTATTAAAATAACTAACAACTTAAATACTTATAAATGATAAGACTCCACTCCTCCTAATAAACCCTAGTTACTCTTCTCCCCACTCCCTTGTACGGTGCTAGCTGTTCCAAATGTCTTTCCACCATTACTTTGATCAACTCCTTTGCCTTGCCTATTATTGTAGCTCTGATTGTAGCTATTATTAAAATTCACCTGATTGCTCCGACCCCCGGTCTTCTGATTACTCCCGTAACCTGACATAGGAGTATAGTAACCCCCATTCTGATTCCCATTTCCAACACCACTCCCTTGCCTCTCCAAATTTACTCTACACTCAAACCTCCTATGTCCCGGCTTCCCACACCTGAAACAATTCACATTACTAGCTCCACTAGACAATCCTCCACTCGAAAAATATGATTGAGTTTGACCCACACTCTGTTTCTTACTGCCTCCTGCACTCTCAGTTGTAATTTCTACCTTCCTCTTCTCGCCCTTCCCCTTCTTTTCCTCCTTCTCCCTCTTTTCTTCCTTCAACATATCGGCAATCCTCTCTGCGTGCCCAGCTCGTTGATAAACATCATCCATGGTACTTGGCTGACCAGCTGCAAGTCTCTTTTTAATAGTAGTTGTTAATCCCTTTTCAAATCGGAGTGCCAACATCTCATCACTAAAATTCAAGTCAGCTACATATTCTGATAATTCCATAAACCTGTTATAATAAGTTTCTACTGTCATCTCATCAGTCATCTTGAAAGAATCAAATTCAGCTCTCATCTTACTCCTAATATGTTCTGGCACAAATACAGCTCTCATAGTCTCCTTAAAACCTTTCCAAGTGATAAAAGGTTCATCACTCTCCCTCCAAGCTTCCCTTAATACCTCCTTATTACGATTCCACCACAAACCAGCTTTTCCCCTCAAATAATAAGCAGCTTGATCTACTTGCAACTCCGCAGGACATCCTAGCAACTCAAAAAGGTTGTCAAACTCCCTATGCCAATCCCCAAGTAAAGATGGTTCACCTAATCCGTCATATTTCGTCGGGTTATGTCTTGCAATATTAGCACTCATCTTTGCTGGATCCTGAACTGACCCCTTAGCCTTCAGAGCCGCAGTCAAAGCCTCATTCATAGATATCAAATGGTCAATCTCCTCTTGGGACATGGTAGAGGGTGTAGGTGTAGATCTCTTTGGAGGCATGGTTCTATAAAAGTAAAACAATACAACATAAGTTTCTACCCGAGTAAAGATGGCTTAACATTTTAACTATTCTATACTTACAAAGATAAAGTGCGATCAATTCTACCCTTTCTTACCCCCTCCATCGGTCCTCCTATCACTATTCCCATCTCTCAACTATCGTAGGTTAAGAATAGATAGAGCATTTATAATGAACTTTTGGTAAAACCCTCATTTTCAAAAATCAAGGTCAAGCTGTAACTTACAAAAATCGCCATTAAATAACCGTTGCATTCTACATTGAGTTTTTATACTTTCCAGAAAATATAAAGAGTTTTTAAAGCATGAGAAAAAGAATCAAGTCCAAATCTCGAATAATCAATTTATAAAGATTTTTACAATTCAGTGGGTCAAAACAGAAACTGATCATCAATTTGTCAAAAACTTGGGCCATCTTGTAAAAATCACTATTAATTGTCAAACATTTACCTTGCAACGTGCCTTATCAATTTAGAAACATATTTGAGTCTTTTAAACAGTGGAGTTGGAATTAAGCAAAATTATTAAGTAGGTATTAAATGAGAAATTTTACAAAATTATTTGTCGAAAACATAACTGTACAGGAACATTCTGACCACTGTCCACTAAATTATTTATTTCTCCCAAACCATAAAACTTTTAAACATGAGATCAACGGCATTGGTATGCTAACTCACTAGGTTATCACTCATAAAAATATCGACCTTATATGATAAACAGAGGTTAGATGGCATCTAAGTCAAATAGGAGTAAAATTTGACAAATAAGGCCCAGCTTCTACATTGCTTTTTACTAGATCATAAATCCTTATTAACACCCTCCTATACTTGTAGTAACACAACTTAGTCGTCCTACTTCACACACAACTAGCATCTATTCTAAAGCATTCATTTCACAAGTTTAATTATTTTTAATTTGTAAATAGCATGGTTTCGGGATTCACATAACCGCATATCGCTAGACATGATACTACTACAATCATCCAATCAAATAATCAATACCAATTCGACAATTACTTTTATACTCATGATAAAGACAATTCAACATCAAATCCTTATATCATCCATCCTACTCTTCTAAAAAAAAATCAAGGTTACGTCCCGTAACCTTGGTCATCAACGAAAATAATGCACATCCAAGCCAACAATTACTCCTAAGAAAATAAACAAAATTCATTTTAATTTACCCCACTCTTCATTATCTCTCAAGGTAACCGGTTCAGAACTGAAAGGGCCGGGGTTCGGAGTGAGGGTACCTTCTCATCCTAAACCTAAAGGGGCTCCTAACAGTTTCTACCCGGGTTCATTTTATTAGACACATCCTAAGTTCATTTATTAAATTCATTGGTTAGGCCTGAGGATCGTTTTGCTCTGATACCACTTTGTAACAACCCGACCCACCACTGTCGTAACACAACCCAATAAGATGGGTGTGCACTTTTGGGCCAGTTATTTGTCCTCACTTAAGCCCAAAAGCACAAGGCCTTGTTACTAAGTGGTGGGTGGAATCCCTTATAAACATATCACAACCTCCTCAATTCCCCGATGTGGGACAATCTTATTCTCAATAACTTGGGGTGTTACAATCTCCCCCACTTAAAGAACACAACGTCCTCGTTGGAGGCCAAGCCCAGAATCCTCCCCCGCTAGGTGTGTGACCCAGGTACTCCCGACCACGGGCTCACCACATGGTCGCAGGGTCGCTCTGATACCACTTTGTAACACCCCCATTTATTTAGGAGCCTTTAGCAAGACATTCCCAATAAATAGGACTGTTACCATCTCGGTTGCCCGAGGTAAATGATACAAAAAAAAAAAACAAACCAAAGTACTTTAATAACTTTAACTGAAATAACGGTTATATTACATTGCCAACCGGTTAAATTTAAACCTTAACATTACAATATACTACGCAGCGGAAATTACATAAATAAAATTGTATAAGTCACTAAGTGATCTAGACAGCAACTATGGTCCAAGTTGAGCTCACATCCCAATGCTCCAAGTCAGCTAATCTTTAGTACTGTCAAATCGCTCCCCATTATGGTTCATCACGGTGTTCACGAATACACCACAACCACGAGGTTGAGTAGGATAACAATCTCAAGACAGATAATATAAATAGTACAAAGATTCGAACACCAACGCCAAATCAACTTTTCTACCAATACACCACCACGAAGGTATTAAACGGTGTCTGCCAGTAAGTTTATAATACATCACCCGAAGGCTCTTACCATGATGTCTACCTCGGCCCGGTAAGTTTATATAACATCACCCGAAGGCTCTTACCATGATGTCTACCTCACCAAAGCTAAACCTTATATCCAACTCATTATCAAACCAATCGTAGCAACGATAATGGCTAACTACCACACCGTCTCAAGAACATCCAATAAAACCGCTTCCAATCACAATATACAAGATATGTATAATCCAATTATCCAAACTGTTCAATTCAATTAACACAACATTCAATTAAATGAGAAGATACACAATTAATAGGTCCAGTGGAATCGTTATCCTACCTCGCAAGCAAATACTCCGTATACCGCAATCCAATAAGTAGAAATCCAATTTAAGCTTCTCAACAATTCCGTCACCTAACATAAATAATTATTTATAATTTAATTATTAATTATTTAATACATTATTATAATTTAATCAATTATAATTCATTTACATTAATTATTTCCCGTGTAAAATAATACGCAAAACCCGTCTCATAAGAACCCGACTCAACCCAATTAACAAATCCCGCAACAAAGCAATGCCCTACGAATTACATGTGATAATAATAACTCCTCTCAAAGCCCAATTACCCATGTTTCACGCAACCCCCAAAACCTCCTCTCCCTACGGTCATACAACCACCACTGCCTCCCTTCCTCACCACCTACCCAACCACCCACGACCATGGGTCCAGCCTACCCTAACCACCACTACCAACACCCCCATGAGCGGCCCCAAACTCACGCTCTAGCTGCTATTCCCACGACCCAACAACACATTCGAGACCGACGCAACCGTATACAATCACGGTTTTACAGCACCATTCACGACTGCCACCAACAACCGCCACTACTATCATCATCACAAGCCTTCCTTACACCCTAGCCACGACACAACGACCCACCTACAGCACCACTACAACCTCCCAAAGCCGACAGCAGCAGCAGCATTCCCCTCCCCCGTTTCACGGTTTTTCGGCCAAACACCACACGAACCGCCACCTTGATCCACCACGACACTTCCCCCATGGTCGACCCAACTCCCAGGTCACAAAACCACCATGCCCAGATGACGTTGAGTCCAAATAAGGGTCGAATATGGGTCAAAGTCCCCTGTTTTAAACCCGCATAACCCTCCCCGACTAGCTTCGAAAATCCGGCCCTAACCACCACCACGGTGGTCAATAACGGTCAACGAAAGGTCATAGTCACTCCCTGGTGGTCCATGGTCACAACGATGGTCACGGCTTGTCCTACGGTGGTCTAGTTTACGAGTTATAGCATAGTAAAGAGTATACATGAGACGGTCTTACCTCGAGTTAATTAGCTATGTAGATTCCGTCTTAATTCCTTCTACGTGTCTCCTCTTCTTTTATGAATTACTTTTCAGATTTATTAAGTATTTATAGACTAGGTTTAGGGAGTATATGAGACCAATTAGGGAAACTATTGCCTTTTCTAATTATTATCAAAAATTACCAATTATTATTATATTATTAAATTCCGCTTTAAATTCCGACTACTACTCTTGCTAGGCCTAATATAATCAACCCATTATTCACAACACACGGCCCAAGGCTTATTACTAGCTAAACCCAATTCCCGACTTGCTTATTTATTTATTATTTAATTAACGTCTGTCTCGCAACTATTATTAGAAATCTCATTAATTAATTATTTAAATTACATACTATTCTCATTAATTATTATTAAATTACGGGGTATTACAAAGCAAGAGGCTAGGAATGGGAGAGCTCAAGTCCACCAATATCATGCTTCAAATGGCGGATAGATCAACAAAGACACCTTTAGGGGTGTGGGAAGATGTGCCTGTAAGAATTGGCAAATTATTCATCCCGGTGGATTTCGTTATTGTTGACATGGAAGAAGACTCCAACATTCCTATTATTTTAGGAAGACCTTTCTTACACACCGTGGGAGCGGTGATCGATGTAAAACATAGAGAGCTCACCCTTGAAGTGGGATATGAAACCATCACTTTTAATCTTGACAAGACTATGAGAGCTCCACGATTATATGAGCCATGTTTTATGGTTGATCACTATAGCCGGAAAGATGATAGGAAGAAGTTGGCATTTCAATGGAAGAAGAAAGTGGATGATGCTCCATCAAAAGAGCAAGGAAATTGCAACAATGAGAGCTTGAAAAGCTCACCCATGACAAGTGAAGAAGAAGGCCTCATTGGCCAAGAAAAGAAAGAAGGAGAGTTGTCTTCATCAACTCAAGACATTTTTAATGATCAAGTAGACGAAGTATGCGGTCTTTGGGATGATGAGTTTGAAGGGATATTCAATCCCTATATCGGTAATGCTATGGCCCAAGACCATCATGGAGAACAACAAATGCAAAGGTCTATTGAAGATCTTTATCATGACAATGAACAAGCTTTCGACTACTTCTTCAAGGTGTTGAGTAACATCAACAACATCTTGAACATGCCCCCTTGACATCTCATTATTGGATGAGAGTTTGGTGGAGTCCTTCCTAAACCACCATTTGTAAATATTCTAACTCCCTAACTTGCATTTTAATTATCGTATTGCATTTTTTGTCATTTTTGGATTTACATTTCTATGCCTTGATCAAGATTTTCATCATTTTTAGAGAAGTGAGGGAGGGACTTATGAGTTTATTGATGTGTAGTGTTTTGACTTAGTGTCGGGATAGCAATTTCCTAGGCTATCCATGCCTTTGTAGTGCCCCCACAATGAAGAACACAAGAATTGAAGAATGAAATGACACGGGTTACGAAGCACCCACGGATGGACCTGAATCCGTGTGGAAGAGGCAGAATCCGAGCGGCCCGAGGCGAATCCGCTCGTCTTGAAATGAACCCGGGCGCCCAGTGCATAAGACGCTTGTCCTGTGAAGCTGCAGGATTAATTTTTTGGGTCTGACTGAGAATCCGAGCGTCCCAGCAAGGAATCCGCTCGTCTCAGCCAGGACGGTCATCCCAGAGGAAAAGACGCTCATCTTTACACTGCCAATTTTTGGGATTTCACCCTGGAAAGGAATCCGAGCGTCTCAAGCAGAAGACGCTCGTCCCAGCTCAAGAATCCCCTTGTCTTATCTTCGAGACGCTCGTCCCTAGGCGTTTTTCCTGAACCCAGAAACTGAAGAATCCGAGCGTCCCGAGGCTGAATCTGCTCGTATCCCTCTGCTTTTCAAAATTTAACGGGTCTTTAAACCCCTCCTTCCCAATTCATTTTCATTATTTCAAACACAAACACTACCCAAAACCCCAAAACCCTCATCCTCTCCATCAACCAAAATCAAATTTCTCAACCAAAATCGACCAAATCAAATCCAAGCTTCCTCAAAACAAAATTAAATCACTCCTTCAGTAACAACAAGCGATTAAAACACCAAAATCTTCAAGTTTTGAGTCAATATTTGGGATACAAGGCAACATTCATCTATCCTAAATCGATTTGGGTATTACTAGAAATTGAAGATTTCAAGCTTTCTTTGATGTTACTAAGCAAAGAAGTATGGCAAGAACAAAAGGTGGAAGCAAGGCACCCCAAAAGAAGAACCTTTCAAAGAGACAACAAGCTCTTCAAGACAAACAAGCATCAAAGGCATTGGTAGTTCATAATGCAAGGTTGGAGATTCAAGAACAAAATCCTCCTATAGAAGCTACTACTTCTACTACTCCGGTCATTGAACAATTAGCCGATTATCCGGAGGTAATTTTCACTTCCGAATCCCATAGGAAGAAATTTATTCTCTTTGCTAAGAAAACCATTGATGCGTGTCTTTTATATGATGTTTTACATCCCATTTTACACGCATTTCAGAGCTCATTCATGTAGTTTATGCTACATTTCTCCCTATTTCCGTCTACTTCCGTATTTTTGTACATTATTGCAGAAATGTGAAGAATCCAGCGGAAATCGAGCTAAATCCGTCCCCGAGTATCCTGCATTGCATATGACGTGAAGTATTCACCCGAGGAATGAGCTTGGTGCGCAATTCAAGGCCCAAAAGACAAGTCCACGAGTTTATAGATGTCAAGTAGCAGCTCAAGCAGTCGATCGACCTCTGCCATCAGTCGATCGACCAACCTGCGGGTTCCAGAAGCTACTGTTTACTGAAGATCAGTCGATCGACCAGTCCTAGCAGTCGATCGACCAATTTGCTATTCCAGACGAGAATTAAAAGACCGTGAATCTTGAAGCCCAAAGTTATGTTAGGTTTAGGAAATAAAGTTACGTTAGTTGTTATATAACGTAACCTAGAAACATCAGTTTAACATTCAGTTTTGACATCCAGTTTTTATCTAAGTTTCAGATCCGATTTTCATCAAGTTTTACATTAAGTTTTACATACGGTTCTTAGAATTAGGGTTTGGAATATTGTTAGCATTGGAATTTTCGTTCTTGTTCTTAATCTTTCCTCTGCAATCTCGGTATTTTTCTGCCCTATTTCAGTTTACTCCTATTTCGTTATTAGTATAGAATTGATAGTTAGATTCCCGAACCATATTATTGTTGCATGTTAATTGATTTTCCTACCTCTTTAATCATGAATTCAGTAATTTTATGCCCTAGTATTATTGTTGTTATCACTTTCAGCATGAGTAGCTAAATCAATTGTGCAAGGATGTAGGCGAATTATGGCGTAGGCGGCGTAGTATTAAATTGGACTGAATTCGCGTGTTAGTCGATCGACTGCCATACCTGGTCGATCGACTGACCACGTGAGGTTACCTTTCGTTTTAATTGATTTTAATGATGTATTTAACGAATCGAATGCATGCGACCAGTTAGATGCTTAATTTATGACTGACCCATTAGATCGAAAGATAGGGAAAGTTATTTGATCACCAATTAAGATGACTAAACTGTGCTGAGATCGAAAGATAGGTATAGTTTAGACCGTTAGTCACTTTTCAGGACGAGAGTCACTATTAGTGATATTAGGGACCTATAGCGAGATCGAAAGATGCTATTTGTCGAGAGTGGACCGAGAGGACCTCTTGTTTCCCGCCTCACTTGTGTTCGATTTAGACCTGTTTAGTATGCTGCCGCCGAAGCTGTAATGAACCGACCATCCTAGTACCTCTCCTTTATCTATTTAGTCCGTCTTTTTAGTTTACTGTCTTTATTTATTCTTAGCTATAGACCAAATCAATCCAACCAACCCCCCACCTTATTGTGACCTTAGACTGAATTTAAACAACTAGAATTTACATCTGCCTCTCTGTGGTTCGACCCGACTGCCGCTAGCTATAGTTGTAGTTGGAAATTATAAATCTTATTTTTGACACCTCACGACGGGTATCAAATTTTGGCGCCGTTGCCGGGGAGGCAATAGTTCTAATTTTTAGTTGTTTTATTTTTAGTCTTTCTTAGTTTAAGGGCCTTCTGTTCCTTAAACTTTTCTTATATTCTTTTTGTAGTTTCTTCTTATGCGCAGGTCACAGGGTGGTGAACTAGTACCATTCGATCCTGAGATAGAGAAATCTTTGCGCGAGTTGAGACGATCACAAAGGGTATTACCGACAGAGGAAGAGCTGAGTACTCTGTCAAGCTATTACGATAACGAGCTTTTCGAGGAAGACCCACATTCTTCACCCGTTTCCACCTCTTCACCGTAGACAGGCATTACTTCTCCGAAATTCCAGTCATGGCCGAGGAAGCGAGTATAGCTAGTCATTCGAGCCGACAAAGTGCAAACTTATATAAGGGGTTCGAATTACCAGGAGATGCCAGGAAGTTCGAACCAAAGCCTTCATACATTAATATGGTTGAGAGAAACCAGTTCGGGGGAGCTGCAAATGAAGATGCAGCTAAGCATATGGAGACGTTTATTGACTACTGTTGTTCCATACCCTCACCAACCGGCGTGACCCAAGACCAGATCAAGGAGACTATGTTCATTTTCTCGCTCCGTGATGCTGCAAGGGAGTGGTATAGAGATCTGGATCGAGCTGCTCATGGGATCACCGACTGGAATTCCTTGGCATTGGCATTCTACAAGAAGTACTTTTCTGCTTCCAAGACGATTGCTATTAGAGCTCAAATCACGAGTTTCAAACAAGGGCCGGATGAGAACTTCCACGAGGCATGGGTCCGATTTAAGAAGCTGGTGCGAACCATACCACACCATGGTTTCGAAAAATGGAGCTTGTGCAATCATTTCTATAATGGGTCAGTATGACGATCGAGGGGCTATTTTAGATGCTGCAGCCAATGGCCGATTTGCTGAGAACTTGGGAGAGACCAAGGGGTGGAAGATCATTGACGATCTAGCCACCCACAAGGCCGAGTATGGGAATTCCAGAGGGAACCAGAGGAGAGCTGCTGAATCTTCCTCTGTTGCTGCACTTGAAGCTCTCACTGCGAGATTTGACAAATATGAATTAGGAGGAGCTTCAAAGGGGGGCATTTACCAAGTAAATGTTGTGTCAGACGGTCCTTTCGTCTATGAAAGGTGTCAAGCTGAGGGACACGTTTCGAAGAATTGCCCTAGTCCCTTTGAGTCTTGTGCTGCCTTTCAACATTATAGGCAGACAAACCCCTACTATGAGCCTAATGTTCATCCCAACCTGAGGTGGAGTAGCCAGAATATCCTAAATCCAACTCCACCTCCGCAGCAGCAACCCTATGTGCCCCCTCATCAAAAGCAACAACAATATCAAAAACCTCCTTATGTGCCGCAGCAGCAACAACCATCCCACAGTTCTGATTTCGCTGAGTTCAAGAACTTGTTGCTGAAGGAGTCCCAAGCAAGAGAGGCCGGGATGAAGCTACTAGAGAGCCAAATTGCTCAATTGGCTAGTAAGAGTACCTCTCGAGCTCCGGGACACTTACCGACTCAAATCGACCAAAAGGAGACCTTGAACGCCATCACATTGAGGAGTGGGCCCACCCTGGAGGGGCCTGCCATGGTCGAGGACACTGTTGAAAAGAATGAGGCGGATCTGAGTCAAAAGAAAGTTGTAACGAATAATTCAAAGAAAAAGGTGTCTACCAGGTATATCGATCGATCGATCGATACACCTTGGCCGATCGATCGATATGCGGGTTACAAAGAATGCTGAATCGTACACCTTGGTCGATCGACTAAGGATAGTGGTCGATCGACCAAGATCATTGCTGATAGCGAGATTGTTCATCCCCCGATGCCCGATAACTTAAGGGACTATTTGTTTCGGGGCACGACAGCTCCGAAAGTGTTAGGGTCAGACCCGAGTGCTGATGGGTCCTTCCTGATTCCGAAGTTCGATCCGATGACGGTTAATGGCTCACATTTGAGACGGTCTGAGGAAGGTTCGAGCTTTAACAAGGAGAAAGCAGTGGACTTCCAGCCTAAGTCCACGGATGCCGGCATGCGCAACTTAGAGGAGAGGGCTAAGGTACTTCTTACAGCCCCATATCCAGAGACACTAGTGCCAACAAAGGAACAGGTATCTTTCAGTAAGTTTGAAAAAGTTATTCGTAGCTTGAATGTACAAGTACCCTTCCTTGAGTTGGTCAATCAAGTGCCTGCCTACACTAAATTCATGAAACAACTCCTGTCTAAGAAAAAGTCGCTTGAACATGTTCACACTGTCGCGTTAACCAAAGAGTCATGCTCTTACTTGTCTCACACTGCACCCCATAAGCTAAAGGACCCGGGTAGCTTTTCTGTGCCTTGCAATATAGGTACCTTCTCTATTGAGAAGGCATTATGTGACTTAGGAGCTAGTATAAGCGTCATGCCTTTGAGTCTAGCTAGGAAGCTCAAATTGACTAGGTTCGCAGTGACAGATATGACAGTTCAGATGGCTGACCGATCGGCGGTCCAGCCAATAGGAGTCTTAGAGGACATCCCTATCCAAATAGGGAAGTTCTTCTTCCCTGTCGACTTCGTGGTACTTGACATGCCTGAGGATGCTCATATACCGATCATTTTGGGTAGGCCATTTCTGCACACTGCTGGTGCAGTCATAGATGTCGGTCTAGGAACCTTGACTTTCAAAGTGGGAAAGCATTCTATTGTCTTTGCCCAACCTGCTAAGAAAAAGGACCCCATTGAAGGAAAAGTAGATCTATATACTAACATATTCATATATGTTCTATTTTAATTTGTCATAAAATTAAAGATGGATCTTATGCATGCAAACATTAAAACAAATAAGGAAGAAACATTATTCTTACATGGTATTTACGGTTCAAATGGGCACAAAAGAAATCTCCTTTTCTTTTGTTCTTGAGCTTTCCTTTTGGATGAACAAAGATCTAAGTGTAGGATCTCTCCCAAGGAATTATACCCAAAGCTTACTCTTAATTAAAATTAATATTATAAGAACTAGTACAATATTAATCTTGTGAAAAATGACCCAAAATAATTTGGTATTTGACCTCCCAAAACCGGTTGGGAGAGAATAGGAGAGGAAGTTTTTTTTCTTTCTAAAACTCTTGTTTTTGTTGTGTTGAATGAATGATAATCACTAGTTAATATCTAAGTGAATATTAGGCAAAATAATAAGAAAAACCACAAGGGTTTTCTTCCCCAAAACCGGTTGGGAGAGGAGGTGTAAAAGAGCCAATGCATGCCCTAGTTGTTCTTCACAATGAGCAATAGGCATGCAAGGCTAGTTTTAGTAGGTAATTATGATGTTTACCACTAATAACAATAAGTTAATATTTGCCTAACCATCCTCATATTTTCGGCACACATGGATAATATGGAATCCATATTATTTTTGTCAATTGTCAATATGTTACATGTCATGTGTAACATAAATTTGTTATGTATTTTTAACATATTAAAAATCAACGTATTAATTAAAATACGTCATATATAAAAATCGACTTAGTAATTCATAATTACTTGTACCAAAATATTTTACCATTTATAAATCACAACAGTTTGTATTTATAATAATTCATTCAAATTTAATTGTTTCCGAAAACAATAATTTCATCTGAGCAATGATACAATTCGATTACTCAGACCGTATCTCATTTAATCACATTACAATGTGATACGTAAATTTTACTTCCAAAATCGTCCGTCAATTTTCAAATAATTTAATTAACTCGTAACGTTATACGATTAATTAAATGATCAATTAAGAGTGTTGCCCTATAGGTATGACCTAGGGGGTCAATCGATCACCACCGTCATATCATCGACGAATGTCAAACTCTAGTCAGCCAATCATTACCGATATATGTTGACCAGTTGACAGTAAAAATACTTCCCAATTGTATTCTTTAAAATGAGATTTAATAATGATATTTAAATCATGTGATCGCACTATTGTTGAGGACACATTTCCCAACAATCTCCCACTTGTCCTCGACAAGTGTGCGTCACCAATTCTCTTGTCCTATTACTATCTCCCACTCAATGCAAGGTCTCTTTCAGTCGTACTTGCAAGTGATCATATCGAGAGTGGTTTCCTCGATCCGAGAATAACTGTTTGACCGGATTTATCCACTGGGATACTTTCCGAGCGTGGCCACGCATTTCCAATTCATTACTCCTCGAGTGGCCCCGAGATATTGTTTTAACTCGACAAGGAGATGGACAATTCTTATCGCACTCATTCCCTTCGACTAGCCACAGCCATCATAACCCAAAATATGCCCATTTGACCCCATTTACGAAGGTCGTAGTAACACAAATCAAAGTTAATCTGAAACTGTGCCATCTTAGGCGAATAGTCTTTAGTCAAAAGAATCGACTCATTTGAATACTATAGCAGCTCTCGCCACGACTAGGCTATATAAATTTGCCAGAACTCTATAAGCGGTCATAAGGCCCGACAAAGTGTTCCTAACAATCTGCCTATGTGATCGACTAGTCATCTCACATGACTGTATGGCACTTGAACTTGCCATCAATCGCATCACACTCTAGTCACTTCGAGACGTCACCTCATACAAGTGACTATGGGCGAATACAATGCTAATCCGTGTTCACTTTAACGGGGTTCAATTGTCTTTACAACCCGTTTGGATGTAACAAAGTATAATAAAAGAGTTTTAAAGTAAAAACTCGAACGACAAATGCGATTATCACATATGAATAGTCAATGCCTGATTACTATTTCATGTTCTATAATCTAATTTGATCTTGTATGTAGTTGCTCATTTCAATTCAATTGAAATGACATGACTCATCATGTTAAGCCTATGAGAAGGCTTTGGTTAGTAGGTTTTATCAACTTCTTGTACCTTACTCAACCTTACTACATATTCGTTTTCCTTTGTAATGTATACATTTGCATTACAAAACTTTCTGAGTACGTGTCGAGATTCAATCAAGACATAGGTCCTCTAGCCTAAGAATAGCTCCCACTGTTTTCGCAGTGTGCGGGACTCTTCCTTCTTGCACATCCCATGATTGCAAGTGTACTCAATTTCCGTTATCAATATCTCTCATTGTTCTTTATTGCCTAGAACGATTCTAGAAAATCTACTTCTTAATTAACATTGCCACAATGGTATCTTAACCATCCTAATGTGTTTTGATTATGGTTTTGTCGGAAACCATGCGCAATCTCAATTGCCAATTGTCACTTGTGTAACACCCTTACACAAAATTGCATCATAAACACTTTGCATCATAGCCTTAATGCTTCTGCAAGCACTTAAGGGTAATCTTTATGGCTTACTTGGTAAAGATTACTTAAATTCAATTTTGAAAATAATTCATCATACTCCAAGTATATGAAGTGTTATACATCATTACTCATTTAATTGATCCGGCAGCGGAAGCAAATGGAATCAATCAAATATGTTCAATTTAATTGAACTAGTCATGAATCTTATCAACGTAAGACTTCTTATTGACGCTAATATCATATGGATTTATCTTCATAAATCCGTATATTAAAGATGTATCATAATACTCCAAAAGTCTTAAATCATTCTCAATGATCAATATGTCATCCACATATTGGACTAATTAAAATTTCCGTAACTCCCACTAAACTTCATGTATAAACACAACTTCTCGACTTCTCGAGAAATGTTTTATCACATGATCAAAATGTTGATTCTAACTCATTGATGTCCTACTTAAGACCCTCTCTTAAGTTTCACATTATAAACACTCTTATGTAAGTCATATGTTCATTACTTTCTAGAAGTAATCAACCTGAATCAAACAATTTCTTTTGTAAGTTATAAGCTCTTTACTTTCTTAAAAGTAGCATGAATTCATCATTTTCAACAAGTGACGAATTTAACCTCCTAGGTGTTAAAGAAACAACATCTTACACAAAACGTCTCATGTACCAAGAAAGACCAGTTTCTTGCGACATAACATTCTTTGTGGCTTTCTTTGTGGCTCTTGAATAATTTCTCCCACTCTGTCTTCTAGAAATAAACTTGTATTTTAGAAAGACAGTTTCACGAGCCACAAACTCGTTGTACTTGTTTCTTGTGAAAAACTTACAAATATGGTACATTACCATTTCATATCTCATATGATTTAGTGGAAAATAATTTAGACAAAATAATAAAATCCCCAAAATGATCAAGTAACTCAAAGTAACTTGATTGAAGTACAAACCATATCGAATAGCGTTTGATTTCTTATCCAACCACACATTATTCCATAATGTGTGCTAAGAGAGATTATCTTGTGATACTATATCACATTTCCTTTGGCTTATATCAAAGTCTTCACTTTGATAATCCCATCACGACTAAATCGTGCTTCTTCGAACTTTTGAACTTCTTCAAAAATTTCTCTATTTACCTTATTAAGTGAACACATTAGTGTCAACCTAAATCGTTGGTAAAAGAAAATGATCAACCTATTTTGGATCAATGATTTACAACCTCGATCTCCTTTTCAACCAAAAGGCACGAGACATCTTGCTTTGAATACAAGATACGCATATACCATTAATAGTCTAATGGTTTCAAGAGCACTTGATAACTCTTTGCGTTCATCATTCCAAAAATTAAGGTTTAATCTTTGGGTTACCAATTTGAATCTTACATCATCTACATGATATGTCATTCTAGTTTGGTTTAGAATATAATCACCTTGATAATGGGTTAGCCATTCATCAAATCGTGGTGAATAGGATCACAAAAGTGAAAACCTCTTTTGTCTCTTAACAAGTTTATATTCTTATTTAGAGTTTATGCACTTAATAGTCAAAATTAAGTACCACTTTAAATCCAAAAACTAGATTGAGTACACAATTACTCTATCTCTCGACTTCATTGTTGCTAGTCGTCATATTCTAATCATCCTATGTATCAAACATAATGATGAAAACCACCACCGGTTTCTAATATTGACGAAGTAATACTAGCAAAATTTATGTTTAATCAAATAAACATTTAATGAAGAAGGTCCCATTAGATGTCCCACAACTAACTTGTTGATTCTTCAATAATTTGGGGTAGTTTCCTTTCTCGTGTCTAACATTTAAGACAATGGAAACTTTATCGGTCGGGATTGATAGGTTTAGTATCGTCATTCTCAACAACTTTACCTTTAACATAACCTTGTATCAATTCCATTCTAATTTTACTTCTTTAACCTCGTCCTCATCTTAACGGTTTAAGAGAATGCTCCCACTCATTTCAATGAGTCTTTACTTAGAGAAGCAAAGGTGAATCTTATAAAGATTACTCTTCAATTCAATCGTTTTAGTCTTAAAACTTTCATTGAAGTGGTTGCGTTATTTTGGTCAATTACGAATTCTGACAAAACTAATTACCAAAACAATTTATCGCTTCAAGGTACTTAATTCAATTAAGTATATGAATAACAATCCATTGTAAGTAGATGTGTTAGTCAAGAATCAAAAACCTGTTTGATAATGAATAACTTTAATCTATACTCTTTACAAGAGATCCTTAGCAATGGTTCATATGAGGTTTTAGAAGCAAATTCAAATTTTTTTGTCTTTAGTTACGATGTTTTAACGGAGATTTGAGTCAAAAATCGAAATGATATCGTATATGAATTGTGGTAAAGAAATAGAACAATGTGATAACGGAATAGTGGAAAACTCAACATTTATCGTTTTAATAATACTTGTAAATAACAAGTAAAGCATTTACATAGTGACCTCTACCCAACTATGATAAATGATTCCAAGACCCAAATTCATATTAACTTGGGCACGGTGTGGCCGATGAAACCCTTATCAATATAACTCGGTGGATTAACGCTTTAATCGATTCTACTTTTAGAACTCTTGGTCGATAAAAATTACTCTAATATTTATCTAGCCCGGAACACATGCAACTACGGTCGCGAATACTTCCGTTGAGCTCAATCCAAATTTCGAATAAATGTGTCCATGATCCAAATCCACATCAACTTGGGCACGGTATGGCCGATGAAGCCCTCATCAATATGAATTCGGTGGATTGACATTTATCACCCACTTCCCCTACGTAACAAGGTTTGTACCCCGGTAGGGCCGAGTGCACTCCCTCACGAAATAGGTTTTCATGGTTTCTACTATTTGGTAAGGCTATGTCTCAATTAATTGTTTTAGCGAGAGGTCATGTCAATTTATTATCTATCACGTTTTAAGTGAACTAAAGCGGTGAACTACGATAATTTTAATTGACACGGTCGATAAACTCGATAAAATGACAATGCATGTTTTAGTTATGGCGATTTAGCGATGCATGTGACATATAAATAAAATGCAAAGCATAAAATAAATAAATCCTAGTATGGCCTTTCCTAAAATAGAAAAACTATTTAACTATTACATATTCGGAAACCAACTCCATTGGTCCCTTGAACTTCGGTTGTGACACGCATCTCGAGGTAACACCGTCTTTATGTATCGCCATTCTTGAAGAAATCCGTCTTTGGGAACTCCGGAATGAATAAAATTACATAATAAATTACATAATTTCCTATTATACATTTGTAACTAAAATAAAATAAATCTATTAAATTACAAAACGGTGATACGAGATCACAATAAAATTACAACCGAATCGATATTCCCATACATTTCGGGAAATACCAATTAAAAACTAAGGCCATACTAAGTAAAATTACATAATTCAAAAATTACATAAATTAAAATTATGACAATCATAAAGAAAATGCAGCATTATAATATGTATGAACATGCTCAATTTTATGCTAAATCGCCTTTAATTAGCCAATATCGTATATTACTCGGTTTTTACGGATTTGCGTGATTTCAACATTTTACAATCACAAAAATTACATAAATTCATATTTATGCATAAGTTAATTACCCTAACCTCTTAGGACTCAAAATTTAGTCATCACTAATTATTTGACCATAATTAACTCATATTTCTAAAATTGTTCATTAATGGACCAAAAATTACAAAAATAAGCTATAAACTTCAAATAAATCACAAAATTTCAAATAAATTCAAAATTTGAAATTTAAACTCATGAACATTCTGGAAAAATACCATGACACTCATAATGTTCAAAAACTTAGGTTAAAAATTTCGACATTTTTCCGGAAAAACAATGTTGCGGTTTATCGGTTTTTAACAAAATAATCATAAAAACATGAGAAAAATTATTTTCATCAACTTTTAAATTTTAGATCTGAAAATAATAATAAAATGCAACATTTTATGTTTTTCTTTAGTCATAGAGTATGTTTTATCATTATTTCACTAATAAAGTCACTATTCATGCCATTTTTCTTCAAAAATCCATAAATCATGCAAAAAGACTTTATTATAGCCCATTATTTTACACACATCTTGTAAAATTGCATGTGACATCATACTAAATTTCTATGACCAGATTCGAAATTTAACTCATATTAACCTATTTTTCACTTAAATCCGAATTTAAAAATGAAAAATCCATTTTTCGAGCATAACAAGTCCAAAAATTATGAACATTTACAGGTTATCTCAAAATAATATATGTGACAACATATCCAAAAATCACTGGAAAATTCGAAGTATAGCAAATTTTAGACCGAAAATGACATTTTTACTCATAAAATCACATTTAAATGCCATTATTGTATAATATGAACAATAAAAATCCGTAAAATTAACCAAAATATCCTAAAACATTTTAGGACCAGAAATTTTAACATGCATGAATTAATTTCGTGATATATCATAATAACACAAATTTTACAAGTTTTATATGTTATTCTTATAACTCGGAAAAACTTTTAACCGATTTGCATGCAAACAACCATGGCTCTTGATACCGATTGAAGGAAAAGTAGATCTATATACTAACATATTCATATATGTTCTATTTTAATTTGTCATAAAATTAAAGATGGATCTTATGCATGCAAACATTAAAACAAATAAGGAAGAAACATTATTCTTACATGGTATTTACGGTTCAAATGGGCACAAAAGAAATCTCCTTTTCTTTTGTTCTTGAGCTTTCCTTTTGGATGAACAAAGATCTAAGTGTAGGATCTCTCCCAAGGAATTATACCCAAAGCTTACTCTTAATTAAAATTAATATTATAAGAACTAGTACAATATTAATCTTGTGAAAAATGACCCAAAATAATTTGGTATTTGACCTCCCAAAACCGGTTGGGAGAGAATAGGAGAGGAAGTTTTTTTTTCTTTCTAAAACTCTTGTTTTTGTTGTGTTGAATGAATGATAATCACTAGTTAATATCTAAGTGAATATTAGGCAAAATAATAAGAAAAACCACAAGGGTTTTCTTCCCCAAAACCGGTTGGGAGAGGAGGTGTAAAAGAGCCAATGCATGCCCTAGTTGTTCTTCACAATGAGCAATAGGCATGCAAGGCTAGTTTTAGTAGGTAATTATGATGTTTACCACTAATAACAATAAGTTAATATTTGCCTAACCATCCTCATATTTTCGGCACACATGGATAATATGGAATCCATATTATTTTTGTCAATTGTCAATATGTTACATGTCATGTGTAACATAAATTTGTTATGTATTTTTAACATATTAAAAATCAACGTATTAATTAAAATACGTCATATATAAAAATCGACTTAGTAATTCATAATTACTTGTACCAAAATATTTTACCATTTATAAATCACAACAGTTTGTATTTATAATAATTCATTCAAATTTAATTGTTTCCGAAAACAATAATTTCATCTGAGCAATGATACAATTCGATTACTCAGACCGTATCTCATTTAATCACATTACAATGTGATACGTAAATTTTACTTCCAAAATCGTCCGTCAATTTTCAAATAATTTAATTAACTCGTAACGTTATACGATTAATTAAATGATCAATTAAGAGTGTTGCCCTATAGGTATGACCTAGGGGGTCAACTGATCACCACCGTCATACGACAGTAATGTCAAACTCTAGTCAGCCAATCATTACCGATATATGTTGACCAGTTGACAGTAAAAATACTTCCCAATTGTATTCTTTAAAATGAGATTTAATAATGATATTTAAATCATGTGATCGCACTATTGTTGAGGAAACATTTCCCAACACCCATTTGGCCTGTGACTTGTAATACGGTTTCTGAAAAGAAATCGTACTTTGTGCTTCCTGAATTGCTTGTCTCTATTACTACTTCTGTGTTAACCCCTCCGCCCCAGACTGGGAGCAAAAAGGAGGAAGAATCTGTTGTTTTAGATGTTGCAGGAGCTGGTTTGGGGAAGGAAGTGCTGCAAGTTGCTCCAACTGTAAAGAAGCCGATCATTCAAAGAGGAGGTCTTGGTTGCCTGAGCTATGGAATTGATGAGGTAGTTGATGACGAGCCGGTCACAGCCAGAGAGTCTGACTTAGATTCTGACAAGCCCGAAGAGATCCTTGACTGGGGAGATTATGATAGTGTTGATCCGTTGAGCCATACGGACATGGAAGCTAAGAAAGTGCAGCTGCTCAATTAAGCACCGTTGAGGCTACCTCTAGTAGCCAGAAGCCGACGAAGTGGGCCATACCGTGGTCATTCTTGATCAACTATTAGTTGATCGAGCTCTTTATAAACTTCATTTTATTTGCTTTTGTTAGACGTTCTTTTTATTGCTTTTGTGTGCGCGAAAACTTCGCATTTTATTTTGTTTGCTTAGGATTTCATACGTTTGAGACTTTATTTTGGGTTTTGCGCAATTTTGGGCGCGTATTAGTGTGCACTTGCAGGTTTTTAGACCTCATTAGCTCAAGTTATTGAGCAAATACGAAGAAATAAGGAGTACAACAAGATTTCTGGTCGATCGATCGCTACATTGGTCGATCGACTGAGTTGCACTTTCCAGGAGCTACTGTTCCTGACACATTGGTCGATCGACTGCCATCCTTAGTCGATCGACCAAGGACGCTGCTGTACCTATTCACGACCTCTCCCCTGCTGTGTTTTGTCGATATGCGGACTTAAGGGAGTTTTCTACTCCACTTTATTTTCCGTCCAATTATTTATTTCTTCTATTTTCTCAGTTGTGCACAATTTTACCGCTTCAAAATTGTCTTCTCGATTTTATGCGTGGGTTTTATTTATCTTTCAGGTACCTTATTAGTAGCACTGCTGGTTACTGAAACCTCCTAGCTCAAGCTGGTTTGGGGAGGTTTCCCTTTTGCTGCGCTTAAAGTCTTGTGAGTTCCTGATTTCCACTTCATGTCTTTTTTATTTCATTTTCCCGCAAATTCCCATTTCTCTTTTCTTCATTACATGATTTTGCACAATGGGGATATTGTGTGATTTGGTTTGGGAAAGGGTTTTGCGTCGCATATCATTTGCTTGCATTCACGTTTACATTCTGTTTTGCATTGTTCATTTCAATTTATATAATGCCGAAATTCAAAAAAATTTGAAAAATTTGAAAAATTTCCATAAAATGCACGTTTATTTTAGCATATAGGTCGAGTCGGAACGGTAGTATTTCAAGGATGATATTGCATTTTGCACCTGTTTTGCCTAAGCCTTGCTAGATTGACATGTTATTAGTAGAATCGTATAAGTGCATGTCTGCGAGTTTTCGTTACATTTCTTGCTGAACTTGAGACTTGACTTAGAAAATTGGCAAACTACATCATGTTTCTGAGATTTAGAGCCTATAACCGGTGACATCTAT
This sequence comes from Silene latifolia, assembly GCF_048544455.1. Lineage (NCBI taxonomy): Eukaryota > Viridiplantae > Streptophyta > Magnoliopsida > Caryophyllales > Caryophyllaceae > Silene > Silene latifolia. Next base: position 163,103,495 of record NC_133526.1, read on the forward strand.
GACCGGTTTATTTAGGAATGTGAGTAGAACTCCTTATGAGGCATGTCACATAAATGTGCGTAAATATGAACTTAATCTGCTTAATACCTGTACGCATTCGGTCTATGGTTAGTTGACACATGTGGTAGAGGTTTCCCCTTTTTCATTTTGCCCATGAACTCCACACTGCCAAAAATATCCTTTTTGTCCTAATTACTACATCCTACATTTAACCTGTCCTTTGTCAAGCTAGTAGTCTGTGTTCTTGGGGTTGTTACTCATTTTTGGTGGCATATGCTCTGTTGAGACGTTATTGGGAAGATGAAATGAAGGAAGGAAAGAAACATAGAAAAGAAAAGAAAAAAAAAGATGGAAAAAATGATTCGAAAAGAAAAAAAGAGTTCTGTACTGTTTAAGCAATCGATCGACTGCCCCTTTTGGTCGATCGACTGAGGTTCGAGAAAGAGAACGAAATCAAATTCGCATAATTCAAACCTTTATCTTTTGGCGATTTTTGCTCCCATGTGTTATTCATATTTTATGGGGAGTTAGTTGATTACTTTTATCTCTGGAAATTGTGAGATTTGTGCTTGCTATAGCACCGTTCCATTTGTTTTTGAGCAAGAAGTTGGATGTTGCCATATGGTTCCGTTTCGGTACTAGCTTGATCACCTGTACCCCCACTTTTCCATAAATGTTTTGCCTCTTCTTACCCATACCTCACATATCCACATATATACCTCGGCATGTGTCATGGTCATTTGTTGGTTGGAATGCGTATGTACGGTTGTAGAGATTGCTTTCATATTAGACTGCAGGCATGTTCTTATAGGTCGTAGTTAGGTGAGAGTCATTACAATTACTTCTTTCTATCTTTACATATACTCACCTGTGTTTATTGAGTGGTATGAGCGACTCGTGAGAGTCCAATTTGATAAGTCTCTACAGTTGACTGTTCAGCAGTTTTTAACGACTCCATAACTCGTTTGCATGATTCAATTGCTAATTGATTGTTGGTTGTGCATTAAATTGGTTTAGGCTTTACATGTTGCATTTCGCTCTGAGATTGAACTCGTTCCATTAGGTCATTAGATCGAGTCTAGTTCTTGCTTGGGGACAAGCAAGGGTTTGGTTTGGGGAAGTTTGATGCGTGTCTTTTATATGATGTTTTACATCCCATTTTACACGCATTTCAGAGCTCATTCATGTAGTTTATGCTACATTTCTCCCTATTTCCGTCTACTTCCGTATTTTTGTACATTATTGCGAAATGTGAAGAATCCAAATGAAATCGAGCTAAATCCGTCCCCGAGTATCCCGCATTGCATATGACGTGAAGTATTCACCCGAGGAACGAGCTTGGTGCGCAATTCAAGGCCCAAAAGACAAGTCCACGAGTTTATAGATGTCAAGTAGCAGGCTCAAGCGATCGATCGACCTCGCCATCGATCGATCGACCAACTGCGGGTTCCGAAGCTACTTTTTTCATCAAGATCGATCGATCGACCAGTCCTAGCAGTCGATCGACCAATTTGCTATTCCAGACGAGAATTAAAAGACCGTGAATCTTGAAGCCCAAAGTTATGTTAGGTTTAGGAAATAAAGTTACGTTAGTTGCTATATAACGTAACCTAGAAACATCAGTTTAACATTCAGTTTTGACATCCAGTTTTTATCTAAGTTTCAGATCCGATTTTCATCAAGTTTTTACATTAAGTTTTACATACGGTTCTTAGAATTAGAGTTTGGAATATTGTTAGCATTGGAATTTTCGTTCTTGTTCTTAATCTTTCCTCTGCAATCTCGGTATTTTTCTGCCCTATTTCAGTTTACTCCTATTTCGTTATTAGTATAGAATTGATAGTTAGATTCCCGAACCAAATTATTGTTGCATGTTAATTGATTTTCCTACCGCTTTAATCATGAATTCAGTAATTTTATGCCCTAGTATTATTGTTGTTATCATTTTCAGCATGAGTAGCTAAATCAATTGTGCTAGGATGTAGGCGAATTATGGCGTAGGCGGCGTAGTTTTAAATTGGACTGAATTCGCGTGTCAGTCGATCGACTGCCATACCTGGTCGATCGACTGACCACGTGAGGTTACCTTTCGTTTTAATTGATTTTAATGATGTATTTAACGAATCGAATGCATGCGACCAGTTAGATGCTTAATTTATGACTAACCCATTAGATCGAAAGATAGGGAAAGTTATTTGATCACCAATTAAGATGACTAAACTGTGCTGAGATCGAAAGATAGGTATAGTTTAGACCGTTAGTCACTTTTCAGGACGAGAGTCAGTATTAGTGATATTAGGGACCTATAGCGAGATCGAAAGATGCTATTTGTCAAGAGTGGACCGAGAGGACCTCTTGTTTCCCGCCTCACTTGTGTTCGATTTAGACCTGTTTAGTATGCTGCCGCCGAAGCTGTAATGAACCGACCATCCTAGTACCTCTCCTTTATCTATTTAGTCCGTCTTTTTAGTTTACTGTCTTTATTTATTCTTAGCTATAGACCAAATCAATCCAACCAACCCCCCACCTTATTGTTACCTTCGACTGAATTTAAACAACTAGAATTTACATCTGCCTCTCTGTGGTTCGACCCGACTGCCGCTAGCTATAGTTGTAGTTGGAAATTATAAATCTTATTTTTGACACCTCACGACGGGTATCAACCATCATGCATACCAAGTTCATTTGTCAAGATACATTGTCAAAATTGGGTGTTCTTGAGCAAACAAAGACCTTTTTCGAGTCTATGGGATTGAGTAAATTGTTTGAAATGCAAGAATTGACCTACTCCTCCCTCACCTTAGAGTTTTTGAGCTCTTTGAAAGTCACAAAGGTGGAGACCCGAACCATTATTGAGTTTCGTCTTGAGAATGTGGATATATGCTTATCTTATGACGAAATTGGTAAGATATTTGGCCTTAGTGATAACCCGACTTTTACAAAGAAGCCTACCAAGTATGACCCCACTCCTCTATGGAAGGCCATTTCCGGAAAGAAATTCACATCTTATCATGATTGTCGTGCACTCTTAGTCCATCATCCGGGCATAAGAGTATGGCATAAGGTTGTTGGGAATACCTTGATAGCTAGGAAAGGCAAAAATCATCTTACCGAACTTGATTTTGTTCTTCTTGAGTCGGCTTTGAACATTGGGAGAGAGTTCACCAAGCCATAAAATGCTTTACGACTTTTAATTGATAGATGGCTTAATGTTGATTGTGGCAAAGAAGGCACGGCCTTTACTGTCAATGGAGGATTAGTGACTTATTTGGCTAAGCACTTTAACCGGGATTTCAACAAGAATGACACATATACACCGGTAAAGGGAGGCCATATCATTGATCTAGCCACCATGGTTCTAAAGTTCAAATGGGTCAAGAATGATACTCTTGATAACAAATTTGGGTGGTTGACAAATGAAGCTAAATCCTTCACATTGCCTAGCAAGATTTGCCGCTTGAATGTTCATAGACCGAATTACCTTCTCCCACTCTCCGAAGAAGCCGAATACATTATTCAACACCAAGGGGAAGAAGTTGCCAAGCCCTCCTCCTCCATTATCACCCCACCTTATCCATTTGTCTACCATGAGTTCAACCCCGAAAATGCCAAGGCGGGAAACGATTATTTAACTCTATTGATGAGGGAAATGCATAAACAAGCTTATAATGATAGAGTTGATGCTTACAAAGCACAATATCCGCCCCTCGTACATCTTGCTAGGCAAGGACTTCTCGATCCATCTTGTCCTTTGCCTAGTTGGGCGGATAAGGAGGTATTCTTTCCTAGCACTTCTAGAGGTGGTAGACCGGGTGAAGAGGAGATGGTTGTTGATGAGAGTGATGAGCAAGAAGGTGAAGATGAAGAAGTTCAAGAAGAAGAGGAAAGTGAGGATGAACAAGAAAGTGAAAGTAAGAGTGGAAATGACTCCACATCCATGGAGGTTGATGGTGCCTCAAGTGAGGAACTTGATGATGATGATGATGATGATGATGATGACACGATGGGTGAGGATTAGCAAACACTTGGAGGATCCTACATGCTTACACCTCCTTTATGGTTTGTCTACTTCTCTTGTTTTTATTTTATCTTGATCATTTTGTGGAGTCCTAGCAACATTGGAGGACTAACACCTTGGTTCCATTAAGGTGTTCATTTTATTGTTCCCATTTTCAAAATCCAAAATGACAAATTTTAGTTTCATGCATTACATTTTAGTGCATGAACTCCCCCAAAATTTTTGACATTAGAAATAGTGTCTATTTTGGTTTGAGGAAGTTTATGCATATGCATTGGGAGCTAATCTAAATTATGCTTTCCATCATAACAAAAACCATGCATCATATAGCATAGCTTAGTTCGCATTCACTCTTGTTTATATATCATATAATTTGCATTTAGCTTAGAAATCATGCATTTTCATATAGATTGCATAATTTCTTATCGTATTGGCCATTGAGGACAATGCACATACTAGTGTGGGGATGGGAAATTCTAACTTGACTTTTTAAAACCAAAACCAAAAAAATTAAAAAATTTCGAAAATACAAAAAAAAAATTGAAAAATTGAAAAATCCAAAAACATGTTCATTTCCTTTGTAGTGTAGTCTTGTATATATTGTTTTGTGTTTACCCATCCTTTTTCACATTGATCGACTACGCCACATCCGAGACATGAGGATATTGAAGACCGCATGATATGATCTTTGCAATCTCCTTTTTTTCTCTTTATGTTAATGACTATGTGGCTTTATTTTTATTGATGCGGTATAAACAATGTGATTATAGGATTGCATTTAGATTATTTGGCATACTAGTTGGTAGAAGCATATGCATTAGGTTGTATAAATGTTAGTTGCATCATGGCATATAGTTGCATTTAGGAAAAATTTTGTGAAAACATCTATTTGGGAAACTTGACAAGTGTATATAGGCCCTTGTAGATACTTTTTCTTCTTGAGACTTTGCTTGTTAAAATACTTGTAAAACATCCTAGGATGTGTCATGCTAGTATCCTTTGACCCATGGATTAAGGCCTAGTCAAGAGTACCTTGTGGTGTGATAACTCCTTGACTACCGTTTATTCCAAATTGACCCTTAAAACCATGCAACCATCATCCATGTTCTACCACATTTTGTCATCAAAAAGGGAATGGGCACAAAAATTGTTCAAAAATTTGAGTTCAAGAAATGAAAAGAAAAGAAAAAGTTTGCAATTGCATCAAAAGAAAAGAGGAGTAACAAAAATGAAAACACTTATGCTTCAAAAATAAGCACCCTTACTACAAATGGGGTAGCTTTGAAAATGTTCAAAAAGAAATCCAAGAAAAAGTTGAAATTGTGAAGTGTTGAAAATGCCAAACATCAAAAGAAATGGCAAAAAAAAAGTGTTCTCAAATGTCAAATGCCACAAGAAATTGGGGGGAAAAACAACAACAAAAAGCAAACTCCCATATGAAACTCAAATTCTATTGATCCCTTTTCCATCGTATCCACTTTTGTGGATGGTAGAGAGGGGACGACCCTTCTTCTTGTCTAAGCAAGAGGGGGAATTCCGCGATCCTCCAGTGTTTCTAACACCATAGGGAGTCTACTCTTGACAAAAGCATTTAACGATTGAGGACAAAGGTACCCTAGCTTGACACAACTTTGAGGTGATTTATTGGTATCCTTCTAGGCTTAGTAGTTTGAAGAAACTATATCTATAATGAAATGTGTACCCTTGAATTGCTTCCCCTTTAGATAATTTCCGCCACTTAGATGAGGAAAGTGGCTATTCTTTTGTAGATGCATCCATTACTTGATTTTACATGCTTTAATGATTGGATGTGTCGCCATTTTGGCAAGACCCACCTTGCCTTGCAAGAAGGCATCCTACCTCATGGTTGTCTTGTTGTGAGTTGAAGGGGCGGAGTGAGACCCGCTAATTGTCTCATATCGGCTATATTAGTAGGTTAGTTTAAATAAGGGTCCTAGTTTTTTCACCTTTTTACTCGGGACGAGCAAAGGTTCGGTTTGGGGATATTTGATGTGACCAATATTTGAGCATATTTAGTCCCCGAATTAGCCTTGTTCTTATGCTTTTTAGTGCATAATTGGGTCATTTACTATCTTTAGTCTTTCGTTTTGCATATTCTTTGAGGTTTTGTTTCCTTGGTAGGAGAGGAGTGCAAACCTTGCATTTTCATGGCAAAATGGAGCTAAATTGATTGAATCTAATGACCAAGCATCAAAGTGAAGACAAGACTAAAAGGCCTATGTAAATAATGTAGTAGATGGGCAATGATCAGAAGTTCCTTGCATCCCCAACAAGATCCTTGAGGATTGTTGGAAGAAGAAAAGAAGAAGAAGCTTGCTGAGCTACTATCCGGGCGTCTTGGCCACGGGACGAGCGTCCTGGCTGGCTACAATCCGAGCGTCCCGTAGCCAGTCCGCTCGTCCTAGCCCTCTACAATCCGAGCGTCTCATGCCTCAGGCCGCTCGGATTCCTTCCCAGTGCAAGCCGTCTCCTCCTCAGTCCACTCGGGATGCCCATATTCCTTGAAGACTAGCGAAGCGGAGATGAGCATCTCCGTCGAGAGAAGCATTTCCTCAACTTTTCTTAAGGGTCTTAATTGTCATTTAAGCCCTTATTAACCTTAATTTATGTACCTAATCCTTAGTATAAATACCCCATTGTACTAATTAGATTATCATGTTCTTCATATACAATCTTAATCTCTTTCTAATATTGTAATCAACTTTTAATTAAGCATTAATACAAATCTCATTTCCTTAATTTCTCTATTATTCATCATTTATTTTGGGTAATTGAAGATTATTTGGGGTTTATTTGAAAGATTGACAACCTTCCAATCATTCATCAAGTACTTCTATTATTATTTGCTTATTATTTTGGAATCATCATTAGATATAATTCTCTTAATCCCTTTTTAATTATTGTTAATCATCTTCATTTATTCATCATGTTTTGTCTTGCTAGTATGATTGACAACCTTGTTAGCATGTTAAATTTGATAATGAGTGAGTAATCCTCTTAAATAGGGTTAATGGGGAATTAGGGGAAACCAACATGGCGATTGATTCATGGTTAATCTAATATGCTTTCATAATTAAGTTGCTTTCTTGTTGTGATTTCAACTTACGCACATGTTATGTTTGATGAAATGCGAGCCTATGAATCCTTGCATTTTTTACCCATCACTTATCTTTTCAATGAGACTTGTAAGACATAAACCAACTCGTGTCTCATTAGACCATGCATATAGTTGGATAGGGAGGATTAAGTCGAATTGTAGGTGTTGTACAATCTAATCGATTCGGCTCCGGGACCCAAACCTTCCTAGGGATTGTAAGATATACACTAACTCGATCCCATCACGACAATAATTGCTTACATCTAGTTGAAAACATGTTTGTATGATCAAATCCCATGAATCCCCTATGAACCCATGACACCCTAGTGCTTTTAATCAATTGTTTACATCTCATTTTAATCATCTTGATTGTTTACTTACATTGTTATTTAGTTTAGTGATCTTCTTATCTCAACCCAAATTGTGACACCCTTAGACACCACTACTTGAAATCGGAAATCCTACATCAATACCCGTCCCTTGGGATCTGACATTTACTTACCTCTTTACTAATAGTAGAGTAGTTTGTGAAGTTATAAATATTGTTTTGGTCTAGGAACTCCTAACGACAAGTAACCAAAAACGATAGTCCGACCACATTTCCTCACATCTTCGATTCTTCTACAACTGCATCACCACTTTGACCAATGCATGCTCATACTTCCTTACCAATAATACACATCACATCTTGCCCACTTGAAGCACATACAAAACACATCATAACTGATATCATTCGTCATATTCATCACGTATTCATACCAACCACATTGTTCATCAAAATCATCACATTATTCATATATCCACATCTATACACATTTGACTACCACAACTACACATCATTCACAATATGCATCAGATAGCATCCATTTCATCCCACTTCATTAATTTCCCCGTAGTTACCGGTTTGAGATCGTAAGGGCCATAGTGCGATTTTAGGACGTCTCCCAAATCTTTGCGGTAGCTTCTAACAATTTCTACCCGGGTTTATTTTATTAGACACCCTACGTTCATTTGGTTCATTGGTTTTAAGTTCAAAATATACCACTTTATAACACCCTCATCTACCAAGGAGCCTTACCAAGGCCTACCTTAGAAAATGGAAGCATTAACATCTCAGTTACCCGAGGTAGTAAATATCATTAGACAATAAAAGAACAAATTAAATAACTTTATTAACTTCTTTATAAATTACTGATTACAACTCGATACAAAACCAACTACCTAACAGCGGAAGAGTACAACTAATCAAGTTACTGTCATCTGAACTAAGTGAACTCAACAGTGACTCGCTCCCTCCAAGGACCCTAGCCAAAGCTCAGCAATCATCAACACCTGATAAGATTACCTACTCACCATTTGCCGGCAATATCAAATGGATCAACACAGACACATAGTAGAAAAGAAAACACGAGACACACATTACAAGGTCAGTATACTATCCAACACAATAAACCATCACAATGGAATCACAACATAACCAAACCAACATTACACATCTCCAAACTCCGAGAACCCATATCCAAACCGCAGCCCAGACACAACAACACACCACAGTGAGTAGCTCTGCCAGGTTACCAATCGCAACAGGTAACCACACCCCTGCTAGTGGTAGACCACATCCTAGCCACCAAAAGGCCCATTTATCGCAAGGGCGAACCCAGATCATTAATGTGCACATCCTCTTGTGACAGGAGACACAAGAGGCGAATCATGGGGTGAAGTCCATCTTCCGACATGGCTTCACAATCATGATACTAATATCAACACCATCACGATAATCATATTAAACAAGTATATCACATCTATAACCATATACCAATACTGAGTAGGGAAATCCTACCTTTTCGCAATGCAAGCACACCCAAGTAATCGCAATATCAATCCTCCACGAAACCGTCACCTACAAATAATAATCACATAGAATTACTACGAACCCTCACTAATCAATCTATTGCCCAATTACCAATTCCCCCAAATCCCCCAAAATTAGGGTTAGGTCTAGTATAAACATAAGAATAGGGATCGAGACTTACAACAACGATTGACACGACGTAAGGGGAAATCCGACGATAAAAGCTAGATCCTTGCTAGGTTGATGAATAGAGTAATTAGGGGGAGTTTAGAGAAATGTTTTAGGGGTATAAATGATTAACGAAAACTGATTATGTGATTATTTAACTCCCCAATCGTTCTAATCAAACCGCGCAAAACACGACCCCAGACCGGGCACTCGGCCGAGTACAAGAGGCAGTTGACCGAGTATGCTTTACTCGACCGAGTGTCTCACCAATTCGGTCGAGTGACACCCAGGCAGAAGCCCTACAGAAACACACTAGCCACCAACTCGGTCGAGTACAACCCACTCGACCGAGTACCCAAGATCTAGAAACGCGTAGTATTACATGGGTCATTTTAGGTCGGGTCATTTCAGATTCAGGTCTGATTGGTTTAGGTCATTTTCGGGTCAAAGTGATCAAGTTAGTGATCGATCTGAACCGGACCTCGAGCTAAGATCGCATGAGCTAAGTTTTGACCGAGCGTTAGACCGAATCTATCTCAAGCTGCTCGTGAACTGTCTCGTCTTATTATTGTTACAAAACCTTTGTTACTTGTCCCGTTTTAGTTATTAAACGAAAACCTCCATTTTAAAAGAAACTAGTTGAGGAATGTATTTTTAAGTTTTAAAAAGTGTCTCTCTTTGTAACAATAATAAAAGCTTGTCTTAACTCTTATCTATCTAAATGAAATAGTACTTGACTTATTTTAATTATTAAAAGGATAAGTTTGTTTTAAGAGATACTAATTAATGAATGTATTGCTGATAATTGTTACAAATGTTTGTCTTACATATCTAAATAGGGCAGTAATTGTAATACTCCACTGAACCGAAGACGTTATTCGGGTGGGGTAACCCCCTTGAAGAGGTCCATTGATAGGCTTAAAATATGCCTAGTGCTTAAAGGGATTGAAAGTACTAATCATATCAACAAAGTGCACTTTCTTTTCTGGTTATCCATGCAAAAGAACTCCACAGTTAAGCGTGCTAGGCTGGGAGTAGTCTTAGGATGGGTGACCTCCTGGGAAGGTTTCCGGGATGCACATGAGTGAGGAAAAAATGCGCTAGAAATGACCCGTGTTTATCTGTGGGCTATGCACACAGCCTGGCGAGCTACCGTGAGTGACCGCTCCCGACCTTAGGTTTGGGTCGGGATGTTACAGTAATTGACCCGTTTTAATTATTAAATAAATGTATAACTCTGTGTTAAGAGAAACTAATTCACGAATATATTATATATTATTGAGTTTAAGATTAATACATAACTTATTGGTCGTCTCTCCAAAGTATTTGTGTTTTTTTTGTGTGTAAACTATCCGGTTTAATCCGGATTAGAGCCCGGTAGGACCACTAGGGCGGTAAAGCTCTCCCTCATGAGTTTTAACACTGCTGCGTTCCCTGGGCTTGAACACGAGACCTCTGGTTAAGCTAGAACAACTCCTTGCCAATTTTCTTAGCGAGGTATTATTAAGCGGTAGATCTGGCAAAAGTAAACTGAACACGAAAAATCGATTGAAATTAACTTAATCGACACCTGACCGTACATACGAAAGGTATAACTGAACTTCATCCCGAAGCCTGAATAAACATGGTTTGATTCGAAATCGAACAGAATTTGTAATATCCGAAATAGACCCAAGATCGAATGAACCTGGACTGTTTCAACCTGAATTATTTTAATCCGAACCGATATATACCTGAACTGATTTCAACCCGTATATTGATGACTAAAACCCGACATTGAAATACGAAATGACCCGAATGTACCAAGGCGTCACATCTAAGGTGCCTTTTTCTTGACCAGTGTCACCCCTTTAGCGTCAATGAATTGATATTATATCTTAGTTTTAAAAATAACATTATGTTGGAGCTTGTGTCCTCCACAAATTAGTGTGATAACATTTATATCACATTGATGCCTTATATGACTAAAAGGTTAGTTCATGTATTTGACTAAACAGTTAGTCAATGTGTTGATGAGACGATTATTTAATTTAATTAAATAATATTAGCTGAGACGAATTAACTGTCAATTCGTAAATTGAATATAAATTGTTATATTTAATTAATGTATATAATGTTAGCTTAAATGAATTAAGATGTTAATTCGTAATTAAATGTAATCGGTTATATTTAATTAGCTAATTATAAATATGCGATATTTATAGTTAAAGTATATATTATACGATATTGTCATAATAAATTATAACAGATCGGCATTAATAAGTCGACTGCAAGCTGTTGTGTGTAGACTAATTAATACGGAATAAATTAAATGACAATTTATAATTTATACACTTTGTATACATTTTGTAAAATACCAAAAATAAGAAGATTTAATCACCTTATTTTGGTAGGAAGAAAAACCGAAAATAAGGAGATAATCCTCCTTAATATTTCGGTTATATGGGCCGAAAATTTGGAAGGAAAAATCTACCCTATTTTACCTAATACACGGTTTTATAAGGTGAAGGGGAGATCATTTTTCTAATCTAATTTTAACCGAGCACACTCTCATCAAAACAAAACACAAAACCCTAAATTAATTAAGAGAATTTGGGGATCGATTCTAGCAAGAACAAAGGCATATCTCATATCATCTTGGGTGCAACTGATAGGAGAATATCATTGCGATATTGTTCATAGGCCATATTAGCTAGGACCGAAGGTTATTTCTTAATCTCTCTATTTTGTTTATGTAATTTCTTTTATGACTAGTATTCATAAACATAATTTCGTTATAATCCTTATAATTTAAAGGGAAGTATACCGATATTTCCTACAAGTGGTATGAGAGCCAAGGCCACGAAATTATTTTATATGAATTTCATAATTGAATTTAAACAAAAAGTGATGGATCGGAAAAAAAAAAAAAAATTCCAGCCGTGAAATTTTTTTTTCTGCCGTAAGTTTTTTTTGTTTTTTTGATGTATTGTTCCATTTTGATTTAGTCATATTGTTGTTTTAATCAGTTAAGATGATAATATGATGAATTTGTAGATGTTTTGATTTAATTAGGATTAAATTGAAATGTAAATGGAATAGTTTTGATTGATGATGATAATTTGTTTTTTTGCTATATAGTTTTTGGCATGTATGGTTTTAAATTATTGTTTAGAATCATATTTCATTAATTCATATGTTTATGTTATGCCAATCTTGTTCTAATAGCAACTATAAACGAATTTGTTCATCTAATTGTTTTTTTTTTTGTCTTAGGGCATAATGCCGAAATGAAAAAAAAAGGGTTGTTTTCGTTTTTTTATTTCAGCCGTGTGCAATAAAAAAAATCTGTTTTAATTTTTGCCATTGCCGTGAGCTGAAGAAAAAAAAGGCTGGTTTTTTCATTTTTTTTCTCTTGCTGCCGAGACCAAAAAGAAAAAAGAAAAAGGATTTTTTTTATTTTATTTTGGCCAATATTGATTATACATTAAATTAATAATGTATGATTAATTGTTGTGAAGAAGTTCACAATTTGATCATTTAAATAGGTGGTTTGGATAAATTAATCTACATAATTAAGGAATTATGTCTTGCATGTTTAATTTATTAGTTGATGCATTGTTTTTTTTAGTTGAATGAATCGTTGAATGGATTTATTTACGTATTTTTGCAATCGGTTGTAATTTGTAATACCTAGTGTGGCCTTAGTTAAATTATGTTTTCGTAATGATGGAAACATAATTTTAATGTAATTTGAGATCTCGTATCTCCGTTTGGTTTTCTTTATTTATTACGGTTTTGAAATTAGAATGTAAATAGGTTTAATATGTAATTTTAATTTGTAATTTTTGAGAAGACTAAAGATGGAGATTGGATTGCTCACTCCCGCTACATGGATCAAGATGGAACATCAAAACAAGCTTCTCGGGTCCAAGGATGGATTCCAAAGTTGTATTTATGTTCATTTTGGTAGATAGGCCACACTAGGACTTCATTTTTTGTTTTACGTTTTACCGTTCTTATTGCTTTTCATTCACATGATAGTTAGTGCATCATATTCCGCCTAAACCAAACCACCTACTAAAATGCATGAAAATTGACTCATATAGATTGAATGTTAGTTTTCATAGACATACAGATGTCACACTTTTTAAGCCATCACCTTAGTTTATTCATTCACGCATGGTAGATATTAGTTCACTTAAAATGAATTAAAATAAAGTTGATGGGATCTTCCTCTAAAACGGAAATTGGGACTAGTCTTTATAAGGGAAAACAACTATGAATCCCTTCTTCGTCGGTAGGCATAATATGACCCCTTCTACGTTGGGTAAGTAGTTTGTGTTGACTTAGTTTATCTCAACATTATAGTCCGAAGAGTTTCTCGTGATTATGATGGACTAAAGATAGAATTTACAGAAATTTATCGACCAAGAATTCTAACAGTAGAATTAGCCAAAAGGTTGGCTTATCAATTTACAGATAATTGAGTCTTGGGATCATTTATATAATTCTTGAGGGAGGTCAATTGTATAAATGCTTGAGTCTTCGCTTATAACAGTTTTGCATTAAGACTTAAAATCATAACGATGCATATGCTTATTCTTTTTATTCTTCTTTTCGTAGTGTAGAATACGTTTATTTTGATAATACTGTTACAACAAATGGCTGGAAATACCGAAATCCCAATGCCGAGTGCCACACTTGGACGCGAGTCCTGGCTTAAAGTTTTTATGGACAACATGAATCAGTTCACACGACTGAAGAATGATGGGTCCAACTTTGCGGATCGGGAGGCAAAGACTACGGAATGCTTGCCATTGCTGACGGTAAGCTCAAGTATTTAACTGAGCCAATACCGGTAAACCCAGGTCCCAATGCAGGAGTTAATGAGTCACTTGCTTATAGTGACTTCGTCATGGAAGCGGGTGCGATAAAGAACGTACTCATCTTTGCAATGGAAACCAATTTGCAGAGACGCTTCATTGCCCAAGGTGCAAACAAGATTTTCACCACGCTCACTAACGAGTTCTCAAAAGCACCGAGAATCGTTACTTATGAGCATACCTGTCGCTTCTTTGATGCGAAACTCCAAAAGGGCCAACCGGTTAGCCCACACATTCTTAACATGATTGAGAATGTCGAGAAATTGGAGGCACTTGATTGTAAAATCAGTGAGAGCATAGTCATTGACCGTATGCTTCATTCACTTCATGATGGTTTTGCCCTTTTCAGGGCAAATTACTACATGAATGACATGAAGAAAAGTCCTCATGAGCTACACTCACTTCTCGTACAGACCGAGAAGGATATGAAATTAAGTGGGAGCATGAAGCAAGATGTTCTCATGATTTCCAACAAGAATAAAGGTAAGGGCAAAGCTCCCGGCGACCTAACTGTAGGTAAGCCAAAGTTTAAGAAGCCAGGAAACGGTAAGAGTGGGCCTGGTGAAATTAGTGGCTCACAAGGCAAGGCAAAGAGCAAGGGCGGTGACAATGAGTGCCACCATTGTCACAAGACTGGACATTGGAGGAGGAACTGTTCCGTGTACCGTGAGGACATAAAAGCAGGCCGCGTCACTCCTGTTGGTATGTCATCTTATATTCATATGATTGAGATTAACCATGCAAGTTTCGGAACTTTGGTACTTGATACTGGTTGTGGTTCTCATCTGTGTAATCATTTGCAGGGCCTAAAAAACATCACACCTCTCAGAAAGGGTGATGTGGACATGCGAGTCGGGAATAGAGCTAGAGTTGCTGCAGTCTCGAAGGGAACATATGTAATCCAACTCCCTAGTGGTTTTGAGTTATTTTTATATAACTGTTACTATGTACCCAGTTTGTGTAAGAACATTATTTCAGTTTCCGTACTTGATAAAGACGGTTTTTCATTTTTAATAAAGGATAATAGCTGTATCTCTTTCAATGAAATGATTTATGGCAAAGCAGTTTCCATCAATGGAATTTATATCTTAGATCAAACCACAGAAATATTACACATGAATAATAAGAAATTAAAGGTTGGTGACAAAGATCAAACCTATCTATGGCATTGTCGAATGGGATACATAAATGAAAAACGTGTAAAGAAACTCGTCGATAATGGGACTATTCCCGCATTCGATTTTTCTACATATGGCATGTGTGAATCATGTCTCATTGGCAAGATGACTCGAATTTCCTTCAAAGGTGTTGGAATGCGCGCTAGTGATCTATTAGGACTCATACATACTGATGTATGTGGACCTATGTTAATTACCGCTAGAGATGGCTATAGATATTTTATCACTTTCACGGACGATTTGAGTAGATACGGATATGTCTACTTAATGAAGCATAAAAGTGAGTCCTTTGAGAAATTCAAGGAATACCAGAATAAGGTTGAGAACCAACTGGGTAGAAAGGTTAAAGCACTCCGTTCAGATCGGAGTGGCGAATATCTTTCAAATGAGTTTGATCAACACCTTAAAGACCGTGGGAATCGTTTTTACTGATTAACTCCACTTGGAACAGCTCAATTAAATGGTGTGTCCGAACGGAGAAATCGAACATTACTTGATATGGTTCGATCCATGATGAGTCACACAAGAGTACCCGATTCATTATGGGGTTTTGCTCTTTTGTCACCGCTCTTATACTTAACAAAGTCCGACTAAAGTCAGTCGACAAGACTCCATATGAAATGTGGAAGGAACGGTACCTAACTTGTCCTTTATTCGGGTTTGGGGCTGCGAGGCTTATGTCAAGTGGAGACACGAGGATAAGCTCGGCCCGCGATCGGTCAAGACATACTTTATTGGTTATCCAAAAGGAATGTTTGGTCATTACTTCTATTCGCCTACCGAACATCGAGTTTTTGTTGCGGCTAGTGCGACGTTCTTAGAGAAAGAATTTCTCGAGAACAAGTCAAGTAATAGAACCTTCGAGTCATCGGAGAGATTCAAGAACCAACAACCGAGGAACAGATGGAGGAAGTTGTTCCTTCAACTGATGATACGGTTAATATTCCTGAGGAACCTAGGAGGTCGGGTAGAGTCTCTAATCCTCCAGACAGATACATTGGTATGGTCGAGGAGAATGACGTTTTACTCCTCAAGAGTAATGAACCCGCTACCTATAAAGGTGCCATGACCTGTTCCGACTCAAAGCTATGGCTTGAAGCCATGCAATCTGAGATGGACTCCATGTATGAGAATAACGTATGGGATCTTGTTGATTTACCTAATAAGGTAAAACCTCTACAATGCAAATGGCTTTACAAAATAAAGCGTTCTGTAGACGGGCAACCAGATACCTATAAGGCACGACTAGTGGCAAAAGGTTTCACTCAAGTGCACGGATTGCATTATGATGAAATTTTTGCACCCGTAGTTATGCTGCGTTCCATTCGGATTATCTTAGTGATTTCCGCTTTTCATGACTATGAAATTTGGCAAATGGATGTGAAAACCGCCTTCTTAAACGGTTATTTGGAGGAAGAGTTGTACATGGTGCAACCCGAAGGTTTCATAGATCCTGAAAATCCTAAGAAAGTGTGCAAGCTTAAGCGTTCTATTTATGGACTTAAGCAAGCTTCTCGGAGTTGGAATCATCGTTTCGACCAGGTGATAAAAGAGTATGGTTTCACTCGATCGGTCGAGGAACCATGCTTATATATCAAGTCGAGTGGGAGCAAGATTGATTTCTTAATATTGTATGTCGATGACATACTCTTGATTGGGAATGACATTCTTCTCTTATCTTCGGTTAAAGGATGGTTGAAGAATCATTTCCAGATGAAAGATCTGGGTGAGGCACAACGCATTTTGGGAATCCGTATCTACCAAGATAGATCACGACGGACGTTATCATTGAGTCAGGACTCTTATTTGGATAAGATTCTTGAAAGGTTCAGCAAGACCAACTCCAAGAAGGGGAGCCTTCAAATGACGCCTGGGATGCAGTTGAGCAAGTCTCGGTCACCCACGACGCCTGAAGGGATTGAGCGCATGAGTCGTGTTCCTTATGCATCTGCAATAGGATCAATCATGTATGCCATGATATGCACACGTCCAAACGTGGCATATGCATTGAGTATGACGAGTCGGTACCAAAAGAATCCAGGTGAAACACACTGGATAGCTGTTAAAAACATCCTTAAGTACCTACGGAGGACTAAGGATAGGGTATTGACTTATGGAGGAGATACTAAGCTATGTACAATCGGTTACGAAGATGCTAGCTTCCAAACGGATCGAGATGATTCAAAATCTCAGTCCCGGTTCGTCTTCACTCTTAATGGTGCTGCGGTCAGCTGGAAGAGTTCCAAACAGGATGTTGTAGCAGATTCTACCACTGAATCCGAGTACTATGCCGCTTCGGAAGCAGCAAAGGAAGCTATATGGATGCGTCAATTCTTACAAGGACTTACGATAGTTCCTAGTTCGAATGACCCGATCACCATATATTGTGAATATAGAGGTGCCATCTTCCAGGCTAAGGAGCCTAAGTCTAGCAACAAGTCTAGACATATACATCAGAAGGCTCACCTGATCCGTGATTACGTGGAGCAAGAAGAGATAGTGATTGACAAGATAGCTTTGGATGATAACATCGCGGATCCTCTCACTAAACCGTTGAATTATGATAAGCATGAAGGGCACGTTATTTCCATGGGAATTAAACGTGTTCCTGAGTTGTAGTAGTTGATTATGGATTCGATACATTATCTTTTTCATATACTATTTATAACTTCATCGTTTTATTTCATATTTTGTTTTTCATGTGGATTGTACTGACAACATTGAACGCCACAAAGTGAACTGAATTACATTATATTTGTTTTGGTCCGTAATCGCCTACATGAGCTGATAACTCTGGCTATTATATTGTGCAGTCGATTGATGGTGGGTTCAACGAGCCATAAGTCAATCAGTTGGCTGATCGATCACAAATACGGGTTATAACGATACCTCATAGGACAAATATTTTTGTGACAACGTAATGGAGTCCTAAATGTTTAAAAACATTCGGTGCTAGGTCGTGGATTGGACGTCCATTGTGTTCCTAGAGTCGATTCTTTTGACTATCGACTGTCTCTTGAGATTAAGGCAGATTTTGGGTGACTTTGGTTTCTTTCTCATGGTCTGCCGTAACAGGAGACTAAGTAGATTTTTTATGGGTCATTTCATACTGTGCTTACATCTGCAGGATTCGAGTTGAAGAAAATATCCAACCTTTATCAGGTATAGTTATTTCTCAGGGCCACTCGAGGAGTTGTAACTGAAATGCATGGCCATGCTCGAATGATGATTCGTTTATCAGTTAAGTTACTCTCTAGTCGGGGAAACCACTCTTGATATTGATCACTTGTAAAATACGACCTTTGTGAATACGGATTTTGCAAATTGTTTTACATTGAGTGGGAGAAAATTTAGGATATGAGAATCGGTTATCGCATATACACTTGTGAGGACAAGTGAGAGTTTGTTGGAGCTTGTGTCCTCCACAAATTAGTGTGATAAAATTTATAAATCTCTTATAGGTTCACAAGGGTATACTTCGTATTTTATCAGTTGATTAACAATTACCTAATAACGGTTGGCTTGCTAGAAAGTTTGACGTTATTATCATACTGATGGCGGTGATCATCTGGTCCCTAAAAGTCACACCTAAAGGATGTGTTTGAGAGATGTGATTATGGAAATTTAATCACATTCATGCCTTATATGACTAAAAGGTTAGTTCATGTATTTGACTAAACAGTTAGTCAATGTGTTGATGAGACGATTATTTAATTTAATTAAATAATATTAGCTGAGACGAATTAACTGTCAATTCGTAAATTGAATATAAACTGTTATATTTAATTAATGTATATAATGTTAGCTTAAATGAATTAAGATGTTAATTCGTAATTAAATGTAATCGGTTATATTTAATTAGCTAATTATAAATATGCGATATTTATAGTTAAAGTATATATTATACGATATTGTCATAATAAATTATATCAGACCAGCATTAATAAGTCGACTGCAAGCTGTTGTGTGTAGACTAATTAATACGGAATAAATTAAATGACAATTTATAATTTATACACTTTGTATACATTTTGTAAAATACCAAAAATAAGAAGATTTAATCACCTTATTTTGGTAGGAAGAAAAACCGAAAATAAGGAGATAGTCCTCCTTATTATTTCGGTTATATGGGCCGAAAATTTGGAAGGAAAAATCTACCCTATTTTAACTAATACACGGTTTTATAAGGTGAAGGGGAGATCATTTTTCTAATCTAATTTTAACCGAGCACACTCTCATCAAAACAAAACACAAAACCCTAAATTAATTAAGAGAATTTGGGGATCGATTCTAGCAAGAACAAAGGCATATCTCATATCATCTTGGGTGCAACTGATAGGAGAATATCACTGCGATATTGTTCATAGGCCATATTAGCTAGGACCGAAGGTTATTTCTTAATCTCTCTATTTTGTTTATGTAATTTCTTTTATGACTAGTATTCATAAACATAATTTCGTTATAATCCTTATAATTTAAAGGGAAGTATACCGATATTTCCTACACATTATATATCACCGGAATAACCTGATCCAAATGAACCGAACCGAAACTGATCTGATTGATCCGTTTGCCACATCTGACAATAAGCAGATACCTCCAGGTCTTAACATAGACTAAGAGAGTACTTGTGCCAAAAACGATTGATAATTAGAACTACAAATTATTTTTAAGCAAAACAGATATAGCGTTTTAAGTCCGTGTCGAACCGTACTCGACTCAAAATAGCACAATCGATTATAGTTGGTTAGTTGCTAAACAAAATGGACTCGATCGAAATTGAACTGAAATCAAAATTAAGTACAACTCGGATTAAATCAAAGCGATTTAACTCTATCTAAAACTGAACCGAATAACCAGTTTATCAGGTCTAGTTTTGAGGGAGACTAACTAAATATACACACTAAAATGAGTATAAATTACTTATAAAAAAAGGGAAAAAAAATAAACTCAAGGTGCCAAAACTCCCGCTTATTGAAAGTAAAGATCGGACGAGTAGAAAGCTAGCTAGTGCATGTGAATTGATCTCTAACTGACACGTAATAGATTGATAAGATTGACAAATATAAAATACTAAATGAATTGATGTCCAAAGTCAAACTAAAATGAAACTTCTCGATCACCTTGTGAAAATCATTTTTATTCCTCCTATTACAAATCTACCTAATGGCCTAATCCCGCCACAATCTCATATAATATTCAGCAAATCCTCATATAATACTCAAGAAGTTTCATTTCCTCATAATATATGCAACAAACTCATATAATACTCAACAACTTTCGTTTCCTAATCCCACCACAATCTCATATAATATTAAAGAGTCAACTTTTTGTTTCTGTCTTTGACAAATCGAGTAAGTAATATTTTTGACTAATTTATTTATTGAGTGTTTGTCTAATTTGTTAGTTGGGGTTCATTTTAGAATCATGTGATATTACTTTACTAATTTCCATTATTAAATTTGATTATATGTGGTTTGATAGTTAGAGGTATGTATTAAATTTCAGATTTTGATTATATGTGGTTTATTATACTTTAATTATTTTGTTTGGGATAGATTCCGGCTTACTATTCCTCTTTTATGCTATTTTTAATTTTTGAATCAGTTATGGTATCCTTTGAAGACGATATTTCTGAGGCTAATGATGATGATATGAAGATTAATGGCAACATAATAGTTGCTAGTTCTAGTACTGTTTGTGCTCCACTGCCCACAAATAAACCACGCAAGAGACGAAGCGTAGTCTGGAAGGTATTTCTTGTAATCGATGCAAGCGTAACCATTGGCGGAAAGGAGAGAACAACATGTTGTCACTGTAAGACCACAACTTTCATTGCTGAGGCTAACTATGGTACAAAAAGCATGCTTGACCATCTGGAAAAAAAAATGTATTACTTTCCAAAAATTTTTAACGAAAAAGGTCAGAATTAATATATTTGATCAGAGAGTTTTTAGGGATTTGCTAGCTAGGGCTATAATTAAGCACGTTTACGCTTTTTCTTGGGTTGAGCATTCGGGAAACAGAGAAATTCACACGTATTTGAACAATGAGGCTAGAACCATTAGTAGAAACACTGCGAAAGCTGATTGTTTGAAATTGCACAAATCATTGAAGGCGGATTTAGTGAAGATTCTTGAAATATGCCTGGACGTATTTGCTTGACATCTGATATGTGGAAATCATGTCAAACTGAAGGTTATTTGTGTTTGACGACTATGAAATGTATAGTGTTGTGTCAAACTTGATTAAGAAGTGGGGCATTGAGAACAAAATATTTTCTATCACATTGGATAATGACTCTAGTAACGATAAGATGCAAGATTATTTGAAAGAATCACTTAATGATTGATACGTGCATTTTATATAGTCTTTTTAGCCTATTTTATGCACGTATTTCTATGCTTTTATCGTGGTTTTATCTTTCGAAATCCTTAATATCTTCTTTGGGTTACTTTGTCTTATTTGCAGGAATGAATCCAAAAGTAGTGAAAACAAGCCTTTTACCGTCCGTTTAGCATGCATTTGGAGGAAGACTGAATTTGGAGCGGGAATGTAGCTATTTTGAGATGCGCAAAGAAGAAAGATAGCTAGGCGAATAAAGGAAGAACTTCAAATTGCTAGTGCCTACTTTGAAGAGTCATATCTCGAGTTCTGCAACAGATATTCAAGAGATTCCAACTGGAGATGAAAGCTTGTCTTCTTAACTTTCCAACGCCACCGGAATCACCCTGTTTGCCCAAGTAACGAAGAAATGGCAGCCGTTTGAAGTTCAGTGCACAAAGCGAGAAATCATTCTTTGAAAGTACTCGATCGAGTAGAATTTTGCTCGATCGAGTCCTTTTTCCACTCGATCGACCAGTTGCATTTATTGATTTACTCGATCGAGTAGATTTTCTACTCGATCGAGTGGTTTAAGCTTTAGTTACTCGATCGAGTGGTTTTAAATCACTCGATCGAGTGGATTCGCTATGGGCTTGGGCTTTTTAGCTTATTTCCGTCATTAGGTTAGTTAATAATCCTATTTTCTTATAAATAGGAAGTGAGGATGTCATTTGTAACTGGTCTTTGGACCTCAGACGTTGCTTCTCCTCTCTTATTATTTCTAATACACTGTTACTGCTATTCTCTCTTAATTCCGGATCTATTTCTACTGTAACTTCTTTCTCTCCCTTTTTCTCCTTAATTATTTAATGTTTATTATTCCCCCTTCCCTTGTTCTTACTCTCTTATTCATGTCTAGCTAAATACCTCTGCTAGGATTAGGTGATTCATTAGATTGATGTTAGTTGTTAAT
Organism: Silene latifolia; assembly: GCF_048544455.1. Taxonomy (NCBI): domain Eukaryota; kingdom Viridiplantae; phylum Streptophyta; class Magnoliopsida; order Caryophyllales; family Caryophyllaceae; genus Silene; species Silene latifolia. The sequence continues at coordinate 163,125,991 of NC_133526.1, forward strand.
TAGGTTATTAGATCTGTCGTTGTTGTTGTAGTCTATGTTGTTAATCGTTTGCTTTAATCGTATCCTCGCTAGTTGAGTCGACACAATTAGCCTTTTAATATTGGTAACCCTTGACCTTGACCGAAAGGTTGGAATATGGGAGACCCGCAATGAACAATAGGATGCTTTAGTGAGGGCGAAAGTTAAGCTAATAGCATTTTAGGGCGAATTGAGACCGAAAGGAGATATTTGTTGCCCCTTAGACCGACACATCGACTGATTTGTGACCTTAGCTGCAATTGACTGATGTTTATTGATGACCCGAAGTCCTAGTTCCTTCCCTCTATTGTTAATTTCTTCTATTTTTATCTCTTTTCCCTTAGTCTCTTTAGTTCAGTTGAAATAATCAAAACCCCCCAGAAAATTCATAGACTGAAATAAGACATTAGAACTCCCTACCTCCCTGCGGATCGACCCTTACTACCGCTTGCTAGTTGTAGTTTGGAATTTATAAATATTATTTTTGGTACTTACTTCGACAGGTATCAAATTTTGGCGCCGTTGTCGGGGAGGCAACTTAGTTTTATTTGTTTTTATTTAGTTTATTTCTTGTCTCAAGGAGCTTCGATTCCTTGAGACCGTTATTATGTCTTTCGTTCTTCTCTTTCCGCAGGAAGAGAGCGAAATTTTTGGTACTTATTTAGCCAGGTTTTTGGAGTGGCTCGAGCCCAGACGAGATGCATTTTCTGAACTCCAATTGTGCTGGACTATCTTCCGGGGTATGAATGACCCTACGCGAGCATACCTAGAATTTATTGGTAAGTGGGATTTCGAAGGAATCCCCATAAATGAGGTATTAGAATTCTTTGATTGGTTTGCTGCTGAATCTCTTAAACCCAACTTTTCTCTTCAAGTTGACTCAAATGAGGGGGTGGGTGAGACCTTTGAAACCAATCTAGGAAATGCTGATGGAGGCATAGAGGAGACCACTAGCGTGGTTGACAACCTTTTTATGAGGATAGTTTAGAACCCCTTTATGATTCTTGCACTGATAGTGAGGGTGATTTGAAGGCTCTCTTTGAGAATCTCCATCTTGACGAGTCTAGCGATGAGGAGAGTGATAGTCTAGAGGCTAAATGGGATACTTATGATGATATCGATGATGAGCCTATTTTAAGAGACCCCATTGACCCATTGACTTTGCTATCCCATGCATTTGGGACGATTATCCACCTTCTCCCTTAGTTGACCAGACTCCTCCACCTCACATTTCATACCCGTCAGAGTATTTTAATTCTACTCGCGTTAATTTTGAGTCGAATGCACCTGAGTTCGTTAATTCTCCACCTGTGGTTAACTTGAGCTTTTATATTCCGCTCTTAGCTGGAGGGCAGAATTATTTTGTGAACAATTTTAAGAGCTGCCATAGGAAATTTGTTAAGCTTAAATGTTTTTACATTTTGATTTCCTATGTTATTTCTATCTTATGGTGCTACTTACGCTTTTGTGTAGCACATGCGCAACTATTTGACAAAGTTGTTTGCGAGCCTTGAGTTGTTTTGACTGGCTCCATTAGAGTAAGTCAAGAAAAAGAGGTCGAGCCGGGACTGTCTGGCTAGCGCTACCCGGGAGGCAACCCGGAGATTTTATTTTGCATTTTTTATTTTATTTCAGTTGTAATAAATGGTTTTTATACCATAAACTATCTCAGTATGCTTGTCTTGTTAGTTTGCGGCTGTTTTATTTGCGTTTTGCAGGAATTACATCGAGGATCACTCGATCGAGTAGTTTTTCTACTCGATCGAGTACTTTTGCTGATGGACTCACTCGATCGAGTGAAATTTTTACTCGATCGACTACCTGCAAATAGAGAACCACTCGATCGACTGTTTTTCCCTTCGATCGAGCAGTTTTGGATGCCCATTCACTCGTTTGACTTGGATTAGCTTCCGAGACGGTTTTTTTCGGCCTTTAGCAACCTCCCATGTTCATGGTCGGTTTGGGGAGGTCCCTTTATTCGCGCTATCTTGTGAGTTTTCCGCATTTATTATCTTTCTCTTTCAGTTTGCATTTCCTTTCCGTGTTTTGGTACAATGGGGGCATTGTACGGGTTGGTTTGGGGAGGTTATGCATCCATATTTGTGTCTGCATATTGTTTTTATTGCATTTCAGTTATCACATTTAATTTATGTTTGCATTGTTGTTTATTTTCGTTAAAATTCAAAAAATTCAATAAAATTTGAAAAATTGTTAAAAATTCAAAAAATTCACGTTTAATTTAGCATATAGGTTGAGTCGAACGGTAGATTTCAATGATGAAATTGCACTCGCAATCGTCTTTTTGCTTAAGCCTTGCATTAAACTGTTATCTTTTAGCTTTGTCTTTTGCATAATCTACGAGTTAATGTTTAATTTAGCTGAACATATAGACTTGACCTGAAATTTTGGCAACCTACTTATAATTTCTAAGATTTAGAGCCTTATAAACTGGTGTCATTTGTGACCAGTTTCATGTAGGATTGTGAGTAGTTACTCCTTGCATAGCATGTTCATTAATTTGCACGTATATGAAATTCAATTACTTTTTGCCTTCATACATTCGGGTTAGTGGTTGGTGTCACATGCAGGGAGGTGCTTACAAATCCCCTTTCTTTCATTTTTACCCATAAACTCCACATTAGCCAAATTTGCCAGTTGACCTTTAGCTACATTCCAAATTTAGCCTGCCTTGTCAAGCTAGTTTAGTGTATGTTTTGCGGTATATATTTCATTGTATCAAATTTTGGCTCGTATTCTGTTTATTTGGAGATGGTAGAAATAAAGGAGGATGAATTGAAAAAAATTGAAAGAAAAGAAAAAGAAAAAAAATTCAAAAGAAAAGAAAAGAAGAAGAAAAAACGTGATGAAGAAAGAAAAAAAAAAATTTCGAAGAAAAAAAAAAGAGATTGTATTGATGAGAAAAAATATGGGATAGAACGGAGGAGGCAGACGGTCACAAACTTCCCTTTTTTAAACACCGTCTGAAATAACTAACTGAAACAAACAACCCTTTTCGATTGTACATCTTCGAACATCTTCTCAACTCTTTTTTCATTTTCACAATCTCTTTTTTTTCTTTTTCTTTTGTTCACTGTACACGTGAATTCCTCATTTTTTTTCATTTTTTTTTTTTCTTTCTCACGTGTTTCTTTTTTTTTTTCAATACTCTTTTTTTTTTCTTTCTTCCTCTATACTTACACCAACTCCAAAACAAGAAACACGGACCAAAATGCAAAGGAAAAATATACCGCAGAAGAACATACTAACTAGCTTGACTAGGCAGGCTCAGTTTGGGATGTAGCTAATGGGTCAAAAAGCAATTTTGGTTTATGTGGAGCTAAATGGGTGTAAAGTAATAAGAAAGGGAAATTTGCAAGACCCTCCCTGCATGTGACACCAACCACAAACCCGAATATGTGCATTTGACGAGAAATTGAATGTCATAAATGTGCAAATGAGATGAACATGCTATGCAAGGAGTACTACTCAAAATTCCTAATGAAATGGTCATGAATGTCACCGGTTATGGCTCTAAAAACTCAGAATTTTTTAGTAGCTTGCCAATTTATAGGTCAAGTCTAAACAGTCAGCTTATATTTGAACAGAAATTCGTAGATTATGCGTATGACAAAGCTAAAAACTATCAATAAAGTGCAAGGCTCAAGTAAATTGACAAGTTATAGTGCATTGTCATCATGGAAATCTACCGTTCCGACTCAACCTATATGCAAAAATAAACGTGAAATTTTTTTGAATTTTTGAAATTTTCTCATTTTTTTTTTGGATTTTTGATGGAAAATAAAGAACAATGCAAGCTGAAAAGTAAACGTGAATGCAAAACAAATGCAGATGCAGACTCAAAAGGATGCAATACCCTCCCCAAACAAAAACGGACAACGCCCTCGTTGTCCTCCAGCATACACCAGCAGAAAAATGGGGAACGGGAGTATACAACCAACAAAATAAAAATAATAAAATAAAGGAGACAAAATAAAAAGAGTAAGAGATACATACAAAATACGAACTTCCCCAAACCAGCCAGAAAACTAGGGAAGTGAGTAGACCAGTAGCTACTCGTCGTCGTCGTCTCCATCTCCATCTCCCTCCCCCCGGTACAACGGGTCTCTCTCCTCCTCTCTCCTCTCCCGCTCCTCAGCGCGAGCTCTCTCCACCGCCACCTCTGGGTCCTCGTTATCCTCCTCGTCAGAAACCGGGTACCCCTCAGCTGGGTACCGGAAGAAGGAAGGGTGTGGCCAACCCTCGGGAATCGGTCTGTGTCTCCGTAAATGGTACTCGTACAGAGAGTTTAGGGTCAAAGCTAAGTCCCTCTCCATACGAGCCTGACGCTCTGCAAGCTCAATCAACAGACCGTAAACTGCGCCCCCTTGGTCCTGGACCGCGGGCGCTACAAAGGGAGAAGGTAGTCTAAAAGTAGCCAGAAAGACCGGCTCAGTCTGAGTCTGGGTCTAGTCAGTGGCAGGTGGGGCAGGAGTGGGAGTGGTAGTAACAGTGGGAGTAGGGGTCGGATCGGGAGTAGCCGTGGAAGGCTGGGTACTCCCTGAAGGTGTGGACCCCTCTCCAGTCTCAACTCGCCGCTTCTTGGCGGCTGGTGCATCAGTAGGTGGTCGAGGCTGGAGTGTAAGGTAAAGTAGAGGCAAGGCATGCAGACGGTGGCCCTTTACCACTGTAGGTAAGGGCTCAAGACGGGGGAGACTGTCGCAGGGTAAGTCGACGGACAAGGAGCCGTCAATCTTCCAAGTCTTGTGGTCCGGGGTCGCCCAATCTTTGAGAGAGCATGGCATCCGGACTCGCAACCTCTCTCCCGTGAGGTACTGTAGGTCACGTGGCCATGCAGGGAAAAGGCGATGGGCAAGAATGGTGGCTATGCCACCGCAGGCAATGGTTCCCGTCTCCTTCTTCCCCTGGTCGTGGAGGTACTGGGCGGTGAGGTAGGCAATGTTGAAGGTAAAAGGACCCTCACAATCGACATTCGGTAACCGCCCGGATGGAGAGCTCGCGGTTCGTGATGTTGTTCGGCTCCTTTCGGCCGAAAATAAAGCTCCCCATGAGTCCGAGAAAACAACGACCGGGGGTGGTGGACTGGTGGAGCTTTCGCTCCGGAAACGGGTCTGGGCCAAGCACCGCCAAACCTGTTTGTAAACCTTCCTCGAGTCTGATTTCACGCCCGAGGAGGTGAGGTCAAGTAAACTACCAAACTCTGCTAGAGGCATCTGAAAGGTCCGGTTAAATAACCTAAGGAGACCGAACGACCGTCGGGCCGGTCTCATGTGCGTCTGGGGAGAAGGTAAAAGAGCTGAGAAACTCGAGACTCGGCTCTAAGAAGGTGTGGCCCCTCATGGTAATGAGGCCAGGCATCCCCGTGACCCGTAGCAAGGTACAGACTGACTCGTAAATACCGAGTTTCTCTAATGCCGATTTGTCTAAAAATCGGGAAGGCATATGTTCACACTTCAGTAGGTTATAAAATTTATCGCGGTGTAAAACATTGACGAATAATACCTGCGGGTAGTCCGGGTGAGAGTCGAGGGAAGTGTCCCCTTGAACTCTGACTGTCTCAAAAGTAGAAGCGGAAGCAGCAGCTGTGGAAGTGACTGGGGCTGGAGTAGAGGCAACAGGAGCTGGCGTAGCTCTAGACCGTCTACGACCCCGACCTCCGTCTCTCGGAACGCAAGCGCCCGCCCGCTCTCGACCGTAAGGGACTAAAGCGCTACGAAGGAAGTCTGCAGCCAGCAGGTGAGTCGATCCACAAAGTGCGAAGTGGAGGCCGGTGTACACGTGGTGGCCGCCGAAGTGGAAGTGGCAAACTGAATCGGGCTTCCAAATGAGCTAGCCGGAGCAAAACCATCCTGCGCACTGAAACAAGGAAAACTGGAGCTGCAGTGGTGACTAGGGTAGAGGTAGTGGCAACAGCAGAGGCCACTGACTCGCTCAAGGACGGGCTAGAGGACGAACTAGTGGAGGGTAAAGAACTAGTATCCATCCTGCAAACATTGTAAAGGGCATGATAAGAAAATAGCTGCTAACCGTGGCTAAAACAACGCGTTAGACCAGCATGTGACAGCATGTGAATGCCCTATCAGTCGATAATTTGACTCTACAGCATAGAATTCCAACAATTCCTCAGAAATTTCGAAATGGCAGTACGTGAATGGTGATAATGTGACAATGTAATGACTGCTAACGGAGACTAAAAACAGCATGAGAAACTGCATATGAAAGCATGTAAGACTCCTAGCAGTCGAAAATTCCGACTCACAGTACAGGATTCCCAACAATTTACAGCATGTAATGGCGATAGGGGACGCAAAAACAGCTAATAGCAGCAGCAGCAAGTAAGCAAGAACTGAAGTTAAACAAAGCATGGCAGCATAAAGACCGTCTGACAGTCGAAAAATTCGACTTAGAAGCCCTAAACGCGGAATTCTTGTGCAAATTTCGAACTAAACGAGCAACAACAGCGAGGAATCGGGATATGATCATCAAGCAAGCTAATTAAGGCATACAAACACAATTAAGTCGAAAAATTCGACTAGACATGGATTTTCGAAACCCTAGTTCAATATCACCTCATGAAATTCGAATTAATCGAAGATAAAATGCAAAGAGGGTGAATGAAACACTTACTTGATGGTGATGAACCTACAAATGCAAATAATCCTCAAGTAAACAAGCAACAATGGCGGATTTTAGTCGAAAAACCCGCAAACCCTAAATCCCTTTTAAAACCGCGAAAATGGACACAAATAAGGGTGAAATTAAGGGGCTTTTGAAGATTAAAATGCAAATAAAGAAATGTAGGTGATGGATTTGGTGATTTGGGCAAGAAAATGGGGATTTGGGAGAGTTAAAATCGCAATTAGGGGAAAGGGATAGACGGAATTAGGTGAAATATGAAAAAGAATTGGGAACAAAAGAGTTTAAGTGAGAAACTCCCTGTACACGACCCATTTTACTCGATCGAGTGATTTTAAACCACTCGATCGAGCCCTTTTATGGTCCAGCTGCTTGGTCGAGTAAAAAGTTACTCGATCGACCAATCCTTCTTTTTGCTGTACTCAATCGAGTACATAAACTACTCGATCGACCATATTTTCACTCGATCGAGTACAACAAGTACTCGATCGAGGACTTACCTCTTGTAGGCTCTTGAATTTTCGTCTTTTCTTCCTTGAATTGCGTGAAACTTCCCCAAACCTGCATAAAAACACATCCAAGAGTTTCCCAAAATACCAAATACGCAAAAGCACAGTCTATAGTCTTACGTCTATGCTAAAAATTGTCTAAAACTAATTGTCTTAATTAAAACGCAATAAAACAAATTCAAAAGAAATTCAAATAAATTATCTATTACAAGGTGTTACACGGGGCATTTCCCCGTTTAATTCTCATCAAATTTCAGTAGCCCCTTCGTGGGCTTCTGACTGGAGGACGTCACCTCAGCAACATTGACTGTCCTCTTCATCTTCCATGAGCATGAATTATCACTTGAAACGGTAGGAGGAGAATAGCTCGCATCCACGTAAGCGTCAGCTTTCCTCATCCTTGCTCTTCTATCACCGTCTTTGGCATCCTTTCTTCCAATTTGATTGATAATGGCTGCACCATGTCCCTTGACAGCCCCTTCTTTGCTTTCATCCTGCACTGCAGTAAGGAAAATGCAGACGAACTTTCCTCCTTTTTGCTCTAAATCGAGGCGGAGGGTTAACAATAGCAAGACAATTCTCCAAATTTTCATTTGGAGTGTCAATAATAGGAACAATAGAAGAGAGAGCATTGCAAGGCCGGGATTGCATGGGAGCTCTCTCGGGACTTGGACCGATGAAAAATCAGCTCCTCATCCCCTACCCGAAAGGTCAAAGTCTTCCCCGACGTCTATTACCGCACGGGCGGTGGACAAAAATAGTCTCCCTAAAATGATAGGGGTGTGTGCATCTTCGGGGATGTCTAAGACAACAAAATCAACGGGAATAAAGAACTTCCCGATCCGAACAGTGCGTCTTCTACTATACCTAGTGGCCGTGATAGACTACGGTCGGCCATCCGGACACCATCATGTTGGTGCAACTCAGCTTTGTCAAACCAAGTCTCTTAGCCAGAGACAAAGGTAAGACACTTACGCTAGCGCCTAAATCGCATAGCGCGTTATCAATCAATGCATACCGATATGACACGGAATTGAAAAACTACCCGGTCGATTGCTTAGGGGTAACTTATTTTGAAATAGGGTGACCCCATCTCGTCAAAGCTACGATCTCACTGTCATTAATAGTCCTCTTACGTGCTAAAATTTCTTTCATAAACTTTAAATAAGAGGGTACCTTAGTCAACAATTCAGTGAACGGCACGGTGACTTCCAAGCTCTTCAAAAGTTCGACAAATTTGCCAAACTGTTGATTAACTTTGGTATTCTCGTACCCCTCGGGAAGGGAACCGTGATTGGTATCTCGAGTCCCTTGTTTCTCGCTTCCAATGTATCTTCCGATGCAAGTTCTGTATCTTTTGGACGCTTCTTACCTCTCGAACGAGGTCTCTCCGGTGATATCTCACTTAAACGAGCACTAGCAGGCTCTCGAATAAGCTTCCCGTCATCAATACTACTCGATCGACCAATCTGCTCACTCAATCGAGCTGTTTCTTCATCATCGCTCGGTCGATCGAGCACAATTTCCACTCGATCGACCAACTCCACTTCTGCTTGATCGATCGAGCACAATTTCCACTCGATCGACCAACATGCTCTCTTCTGTTCACTCGATCGAGTGGAAAAACCACTCGATCGAGGACTTTCATCTTCGACTCTACTCGATCGAACACCGATTTCGATCGATCGAGTAATTCCTTTTGTCGTGAGCCCTTTTCTCTTATCGAACACTGTTCATCACGATTCTGACTTCCCAGTGGTCTCGATTTCGATATTTCCTGGTCCCTCATAAGAAAGACCGCTTCTCAATTCTATCAGATTTACCGTCTCATGTGGATTCTTCTCATTTTGAGTCGGTAATTGACCCTGCTTTCTCGAGGATTGATTCGCAGCAAGTTGGGCAACTTGAGTCTCAAGTGCCTTGAATGACGCGTCCTTCTGTTGTAATTGCTTTGAAATGGACTGCATCATAGACTTTAACTCACTCATTTCACTCACCCCACTGGAAGATGATGCACCTTGATTAGGAGGGTTGAAAGAAGGAGACTTCTGATAGCCCTGTTGATTCTTGTGTGGAGGAATATACGGCTGCTGCTGATGCGGAGGAGCGGTAGGATTGAGTACATTCTGACTAGTCCACCTCAAATTGGGGTAGACATTCGGCTCGTAGTAACTGTTGTTCTGCCTGTAGTGTTGGAAGGCAGCACATGACTCATAGGAATTGGGACAATTATTTGAAATATGCCCCTCTCCTCCACATCTCTTGCAGCTGAAGGGACCGTCTGTAACGGCATTTACATGGTAAATTCCTCCCTTCGAGGCTCCTCCCAGCTCATATTTATCAAATCGGGCCGTGAGAGCCTCTAGTGCAAAATGACAGAAGAAGATTCAAGACTCTTCTTTGATTTCCTCTCGAGTTCCCATATTCATCTTTATGGGTGGCCAAATCATCTATGATCTTCCACCCCTTAGTCTCTCCTAGATTCTCAAAGAAATCGGCCATTAGTCGCAAATCCAAAACAGCCCTCGATCGTCATACGACCCGTTATAGAACTGATTGCACAAGCTCCACTTTTCGAGCCCATGGTGCGGAATGGTTCGCACCAACTTCTTGAAGCGGACCCATGCCTCGTGAAAGTTCTCGTCGGGCCCTTGCTTAAAGCTCGTGATCTGAGCTCTAATGGCAATAGTCTTTGATGCAGAAAAGTACTTCTTGTAGAATGCTAAAGCCAGTGAATTCCAGTCAGTTATACCGTGAGCAACCCGGTCCAAATCCCTATACCACTCCCTTGCAGCATCGCGGAGTGAGAAAATAAACATGGTTTCTTTTATCTGATCCGCTGTCATGCCAGTGGGAGGGGGTATGGAGCAGCGATAATCAATAAAGGTCTCCATGTCTTTGAGCCGCATCTTCATTGCGCTCCCCGAATTGATTTCTCTCAATCAAGTTGATATAAGCGAGCTTCGGTTCGAATTTTCTTGCCTCCCGGTAGTACAAATTCCTTATAGAGATCCGCACCGTCGGTTCGAATGATCGGGTAATGGTTGCTTCTTCGGCCATTTCTAGAAAGTCCGGAGAAGTGACTGTCTCAGTTGATGAATTGGAGACTGGAGATGAAGACGGATTTTCCTCAAAAAGATCGTTCTCGTGAAAGCTTGACAGAGTACTTAACTCTTCCTCTGTCGGTAATACCCTTTGTGATCGCCTCAACTCGCGCAGAGATTTCTCAAGCTCAGGATTGTAAGGCAATAATTCACCGCCCTGTGACCTGCGCATAAGAGGAAACTACAACCAGGATATAAGAATAGTCTAAGGAACGGGTGTTCCTTAAACTGGAAAAGGACTAAAAATAAAACAACTAATAAATTGAACAATTGCCTCCCCGGCAACGGCGCCAAAATTTGACACGGCTATCGCAACCCTATCAAAGATAAAACCTAACGGTCTCAACTAAAATGTAGTAGAGACAGTCGAGTATCGAATCCACAGGGAGGTAATGTAATTATAGCTGTCTAATTCTAATCCTATGGTAACAATTGGGGGTTTGTTTGAAATTGGTTCTAAACTACGAAGTTTGAAAGGAAGAGAAGTAAAATAAAGAGCAGTAAAAACAATAAAATATGATTAAACTATCAAGAAGAGGGGAACATGTCGGGAATTTGGTTCACTACGGTAGTCCAGTGACTCAGCTGTAAATGATTCAGACGAACTAATGTGAGACGGATGTTAAAAGGTCCTTTCGGTCCACTTTCTATCCTAAAATACCACTAACTTAACTTTCGTCCTCATTAGGGTAGTCTACTGTTTATAGCAGGCCTATTTAGTCCAATCTTTCGATCCAGGATTAATTTTAGCCAGATTAAAGGGTGACATAGAAGCGTGCACTCAACTAGGTCGGGAATTACAGTTAAATTGCTATAGTGACAGGGTCTCATGATCAATTCGTCTAATTCATTCACTACATCGTCACATTTCTACCGCAGATCCCCTAATCCCAACATGAAAGGGGTTTAGCTATTCATATTCTTAATTAAACTAACAGACATTAAAGTTCCAGCAGAAAACATAATGAATAAACAATAAATTGCAATAATGAAAATTAGGGCAAAAGAAATAATGAGACAACAAACAATTAAAAGCAACAAATGATTAATTATTATTAAGAAGGAGAAAGGAATTACAATCCAAGCGAATCCGGCAAAAAGAACACGAAATCCGAGTGAAGCAATCCCGAAATAAAAGTAACAGTAGAGAAAAGCAAAGCAACGTACTAAAGTTTACAGTAGAGAGTTTGATAGTATGAAAGATAATCCTAATTAACCTAGTAATGCGTGCTTAAATAGCAAACAAAATAAGTTTAGCGAGAAAAAACAACTCACGGGCTGTTTAAAGCCCATAACTAACGAAACCACTCGATCGACCAACTCTTCAGCAACAACTACTCGATCGACTGGAAAACTGCTCGATCGAGCAACAGCTCTTTGTGCAGGCTAGGGGTCGAGTGAAAAATCACTCGATCGATCATCAGAGGGAGCAAAAACCACTCGATCGAGTAGTAAACTGCTCGATCGAGTGACTGTATCTTCAATTCAGCTCATGTCTACGTCTAAGTGCCTCGTAATGCGTGCCACGATGCTTCCAAATGCAGTATCTCACTCTGATACAATCCCGTCTCCTCTAAATGCATGCAAAAAGGACGAAAAAGAGTACGGATCTACTACTTTCGCGATTATTCCTACAAAAAGGACAAAATGCACCAAAGTAGCCAATTCGGGGCAAAATACCATAAAAACAGTATAAATATGCATAGAAATACGTGCTGAAATAGGCTAAAAAGACTATACATTAGGCACGTATCAACGGTTTCTGCTCCTGTGCTTTACTTATATCATTTGAGGAGTATTTTTTTTCGGTTTGGTGAGTTTTATGCCAAATGAAGGGCATTGTGCTTAATTCATAATTGAGTTGGAAATGGATATGTTTCATATGGTTTTGTTTAGGTACTAGCTTGATCACCTATACCTCCACATTCCCATAAACGTTTTGCCTTTTCTTACCCATTGCCTCACTTTACCATATTTTTGTAAGCCCTCGGTGTGAGACCTTGTTTGGTTGGAATGTATGTGCGAGCTAGAATTGTCTATCATATTAGTTGCATGCATGTTTATGTGGGTCGTAGTTTAGGTGAGCGACTATTTTTCTTTCTCTCTTACATATATATGTTCACCCTTCGCTTCATGAGAGAAGAGTGACCCGTGAGAGTCTATTATTAAAGGTCTTGCAAGGTCGACGGTTCAGCTTTGTTTATAAACATCTTATAACTCGTTTGCATATGACTGTCTTGCTATAAGTGTTAGTTTGCTGCATTAAATTGGCTTAAGTGGGCATTTGTAGCTAGCTCTGAGTTATCTTTTTCCGTTCCATTAGTTGCATTTAGTTTACTCGAGGACGAGTAAAGGTTTGGTTTGGGGAGATTTGATACGTGCATTTTATATAGTCTTTTTAGCCTATTTTATGCACGTATTTCTATGCTTTTATCGTGGTTTTATGCTACGAAATGCCCCGAATATGCTACTTTGGGTTACTTTGTCTTATTTGCAGGAATGAATCCAAAAGTAGTGAAAACAAGCCTTTTGCCATCCGTTTAGCATGCATTTGGAGGAAGAGTGAATTTGGAGCGGGAATGTAGCTATTTTGAGATGCGCAAAGAAGAAAGATAGCTAGGCGAATAAAGGAAGAACTTCAAATTACTAGTGCCTACTTTGAAGAGTCATATCTCGAGTTCTGCAATAGATATTCAGGTGATTCTAATTGGAGATGAAAGCTTGTCCTCTTACCTTTCCAACGCCACCGGAATCACCCTGTTTTCTCAAGTAACGAAGAAATGGCAGCCGTTTGAAATTCAGTGCGCAAAGCAGGAAACTGTTGCTGGAAAGTACTCGATCGAGTAGAATTTTGCTCGATCGAGTCCTTTTTCCACTCGATCGACCAGTTGCATTTATTGATTTACTCGATCGAGTAGATTTTCTACTCGATCGAGTGGTTTAAGCTTTAGTTACTCGATCGAGTGGTTTTAAATCACTCGATCGAGTGGATTCGCTATGGGCTTGGGCTTTTTAGCTTATTTCCGTCATTAGGTTAGTTAATAATCCTATTTTCTTATAAATAGGAAGTGAGGATGTCATTTGTAACTGATCTTTGGACCTCAGACGTTGCTTCTCCTCTCTTATTATTTCTAATACACTGTTACTGCTATTCTCTCTTAATTCCGGATCTATTTCTACTGTAACTTCTTTCTCTCCCTTTTTCTCCTTAATTATTTAATGTTTATTATTCCCCCTTCCCTTGTTCTTACTCTCTTATTCATGTCTAGCTAAATACCTCTGCTAGGATTAGGTGATTCATTAGACTGATGTTAGTTGTTAATTAAGTTATTAGATCTGTCGTTGTTGTTGTAGTCTATGTTGTTAATCGCAGCTTTAACTATATCCTGCTAGTTGAGTCGACACAATTAGCCTTTTAATATTGGTAACCCTTGACCTGGACCGAAAGGTTGGAATAGGGGAGACCCGCAGTGAACAATAGGATGCTTTAGTGAGGGCGAAAGTTAAGCTAATAGCATTTTAGGGCGAATTGAGACCGAAAGGAGATATTTGTTGCCCCTTAGACCGACACATCGACTGATTTGTGACCATAGCTGCAATTGACTGACGTTTATTGATGACCCGAAGTCCTAGTTCCTTCCCTCTATTGTTAATTTCTTCTATTTTTATCTCTTTTCCCTTAGTCTCTTTAGTTCAGTTGAAATAATCAAAACCCCCCAGAAAATTCATAGACTGAAATAAGACATTAGAACTCCCTACCTCCCTGCGGATCGACCCTTACTACCGCTTGCTAGTTGTAGTTTGGAATTTATAAATATAATTTTTGGTACTCACTTCGACAGGTATCAATGATAGAGGTCTGTTATTAAATAAAGGTCGCTTTTTACATGTTCGATGTGCTGCCCATGTCTTAAATCCCATAGTTCAAGATGGCCTCTTTATGATTCAACACTGTAATACTCCGTATTTATATGTCTTGGGGGTACTCTATCGAGTAGCCCTTACTCTGTCGAGTATGGGCAAGTTGCGGAATAAAATAGTTTCTGACCTGTTGGGTACTCGATCGAGTAGCTGGGGCACTCGATCGAGTAGGGGGGTACTCGATCGAGTACCATGGGTACTCGATCGAGTGTCCGGTTTTACGGGGGAGTTTTCTCGGGTTTTATTAATTACGCGATTAAGGTATTTAAACATATCCGTAATTGTTTTAAATCACTTTTTACAAAACCTAAAACCTGTTTAAGAGAGAAAGCAACTGGTTCTTCTTCCTAATCGCGTTCTTGATAATTCCCGGAGTTCAGACGGTCAGTTCGTATCGTAATTCGTGTCGTTGGATTCCTTGCGTCGAGGGTAAGCTTTTAATATAATTTCTATAATGTTTTGTTAAGATTGATGAAACCCTAATTTAGGAATTGGGGGTTTTTATGAGTAGTATTTGAATGGTAGCATCTATGTGTTGTATGGTAGGAGGAGACTTCGTAGAGGAGCCGTTTTGATACAGCTGTAGATACCGTCTGCGTGTTGTGCTTTCCAGGTAGGATCTCCTACTCAGTATTAGTCCCATAATGGGATATTGGTGATGTGCTGTAGTTAGTTGTTTGATATGATGATTGTGATTGTGATTGTGATTGTGATTGTGATTGGTTTCTATGGCTCTCGAGATGCGTTCTCGGCTGAGTGGGGTCACTTGCGGGAGTGATCTCACGCCCTAGTTTCGCCCTTCGTGGAACCCGCCACGAAAGGGGATGTGCACATTAATGGACAGGGTTATCACTCGTACGATGAGCGGGGCTTAGGTGGGAACGGCCGCGGTCCCCCATCGGCGGGCTGGTCCAAAGTGGACGATCGGTATTGAGATGATGGGAGTTGGTGGTGTGTGTGTGTGTGTGACAGTTCAAATTGTCTGTTTGTCTTATTATTGTTATCTATATTGATTGTGTGATTAGTACGACCGGTGTTGTTTTGTAAACTGCGGTGATCCATTCGGGGATGGTGAGCGATATTGAACAGTATAGAGATGAGTACTGGGATAGCTGGGACGGCCACGACATGACGATAGAGTCTTCCGCTGTAGTTTAGCATTTATTTACATTTCAATTTGAGAAAGATAGTTTGGAATAATGTATTGTGCTTTCAGTTTGGTTTCGAGGATTGTACTTATTCATTAAACTACTTATAATAAATGTTGTTTCTGTTTTGTCTATTTGATTATCATACCTCGGGCGACCGAGATGGTGATGTCTTCATACCTGAGTGGTCCTGGTAAGGCACTTGGAGTATGGGGGTGTTACAAATGGTATCGGGCGACGATCCCGAAACCCGTAACCAATGAACTTAATGAACATAGGGAGTCAATTAAAATGAACCCGGGGTAGAAGTTGTAGGAGCTAGTGCAAAGGCTTGGGAGACGTCCTAAAGTCGCGGGGGTCGCCCTACAACTTTGAACCGGTCACATGGGGGAAATGTGTGTGTTGAGTCATGTGTGTGCTTAGTAACTTGCGTAACAATGTGATGGAATGTGTTGATGGTTGGATGTTCGAGTTGGAAGTTGATGAGATGAAAGAAAAGTGATGTTATATATATAAACATTGTTGATGAAATGATAGCATGATGGAATGTTTTACAACGTGGCAATTAATAGCATGATTGTTATGATATAATGTGATTTATAAAGTTAGCATGTTAGTATATGACGTAATATGCGGGTAGCTCTTACGTATTGGTGGTACTTGATCGAGTGAGGCCGACTCGATCGGGTAGGTTTTTGCGATTTTGAGTCCGAATCGCGTTTTGGGGCACTCGATCGAGTAACTAGGGGTACTCGATCGAGTAGGAGGTCACTCGATCGAGTAGCCTAGATACTCGATCGAGTGGTTTAGAGATCGAAGGTCCGTTTGGTTCGGTTTGGGTACTCGATCGAGTACATGGGGGCACTCGATCGAGTAGCCCGTTACTCGATCGAGTGGGTTTGGATACTCGATCGAGTAGGTTCTGGGCCGCGCGTTTTCGTGTTTTGAGGTTTAGTACGTGTGTTTATGTTTACCCTTTCTTATATAGCTTCAAGATGCCGCCCAAGAGAAATGCTTTGTATGCGAGAGCAGAGCTTATGACTACGGACGACATCGTCAAGATGTTAGAGCACCAGGATGCTCTTACTGAGACCCTGAAGAGAGTGAATGAGGACAAGGATAAGAGTAAGGAGAAGGAGGTTGACCATGCTAAAGTCAGCCTCTATATTGCGAGGTTTAACCCGAAGGAGTACAAGGGAGTTGAGGAGCCTAACCTTCTTGATAGTTGGTGAGGGAGATGGAGAACATACTAGATTTAGTTCGCCGTCCCGATGAGATGAGAGTGGATCAGCCGCATTCTATCCGAGGGAGGCAAAAAAGTGGTGGGATTCAGTGAAAGTGAGTGCCAAGGAGATATATACCAACCAGGGGTTACCTGCTATACCTTGGGAGGAGTTTCGTAGGGCTGTGAGGAAGGAGTTCGTACCAGAACATGTGAGGAGTAAGTTGAGAGAGGAGTTCGACAAGTTTAAGATGACTGCTGAGATGTCTCGTGGGTCGAGTACTACAGGCAGTTCAATGAGAAATCTAGATATGCTGAGGATATGGGTTTGAGTGAGGAGAATCTGGCTTTGAGGTTTGAGAGAGGGCTAACCACGAAAATTATGGATAAGTTACCCGTGGGAGTCCTTACTGATGTGAAGGAAGCGTATGAGAGGGCTGGGAGAGCTGAGAGACTAGTGGAGATGGCTCAGGAGAGGTCAGGTGGAGAGAAGAGGAAGTCTGAGAGCGAGGGTGGTGGCCAATCTAATTTCAAGAAAGGCAACCACAATCAATCTAAGGGATTTTCCTCTGGGTCCGGGTTTAGTCTTTGGAACTTCCTTTGGGCGAGGCCGTGGGAGTGTGAGCAATAGGCGGGAGTGACTGCTTTGGTTGTGGTGGCGTAGGCCACAAGAGACATGAGTGCACGAGTGCACCGGATCTTTCGAGAGACTGCCACGAGCTTTGCGAGCAACAGACCAGCTGGATCATGGCCAAACCGGGGAGGTCAGAGCTACCAGAGTGGAGGCAACCGCAACGGCGGTAATTCTTATCAGAAGACACCGACGAACAACAACAACAACAATCAAGGGTCGGGTGCTAAGCCGACCGCATCGCCCAAGATCTTGTCCGGGAGGTGGGCGGAAGACCGATGGCAAGTTGTTCATGATGGACAAGAAGGCAGCTGAGGAGGATGCGCACGTTATCACCGGTACTTTCCTTGTTAATGGTATTCCTACCTTTGTTTTGTTTGATTCGGAGGCTTCTCAGTCGTTTGTGTCTTCGAGTCATGTAAAACAGTTGGGTTTGAGAGTATACGAGTCTTTTAGGGAGCAAGTTTTCATACCTTCGGGTGAGTCTGTATCGTGTGGGAGGTTGTTTAGAGATGTATCTTTGATAGTGGGGCAAGTCGATTTCCCTGTAGACTTGCTAGAGTTTCCTTTTAATGGTTTTGAGATGATAGTTGGGATGGATTGGTTAGGAAAGTATAAGGCTAAGATAGACTGTCATCAAAAGAAAGTGTCCCTAAGAGGTCCTAAGGGTGTTAGTGTGTCTTATCGTGGGTTTCTAGTCAAACCCAAAGTTAAGTTGATTACAGCTGTTACCTTGAAGTCGTATCTGAGGAAGGGATGTCCTCTGATTTTGTGCCATGTGAGAGATGACCGGATAGAGAGCCCTAGATTGACGAGATACCTGGTGGTGGGAGAGTTTGCGAGATGTTTTTCCGAGAGGAGATTCCGGGTTGCCACCGAAGAGGGAGATAGATTTCACCGTTGAGTTGAAGCCAAGGACGGGGCCAATCTCTAAGGCACCGTACCGTATGGGTCCTAAGGAGATGGAGGAGCTTAGGAAGCAATTGGATGATTTGATAGAGAAGGGATACATTAGACCAAGTGTATCGCCTTGGGAGCACCAGTTCTTTTCGTGAAGAAGAAAGATGGGAGTTTGAGGTCATGTGCATAGATTACGGAGTCGAACCGTGTGACGATAAAGAACAAGTATCCTTTGCCCAGGATAGATGACCTGTTTGATCGGTTGAGCGGTGCAACGATCTTTTCTAAGATTGATTTGAGGTCCGGGTACCATCAGGTGAAGATTAGAGATGTGGACATACCGAAGACAACTTTCACGTCGAGGTATGGCCATTATGAGTATGTGGTGATGCCGTTTGGGTTGTCTAATGCGCCGGCGAGTTTATGGATTTGATGAATAGAATCTTGAGACGCTTCTTGGATCGGTTTGTAGTAGTGTTTATCGATGACATCTTAGTCTACTCTAAGACTAAGGAGGAGCATGAGGAGCATCCGAGGATCGTGTTGCGGACTTTGAGGATCATGAGTTGTATGCTAAGTCGTCCAAGTGTGAGTTCGGTTGGAGAAAGTTGCCTTTACGGGGCATGTAATCTCTAAAGATGGGGTAGCCGTGGATCCGGCGAAGATTGAGGCGGTGACAAAGTGGGAAGCACCAAAGAATGTTCTTTGAGGTGAGGAGTTTCTTGGGTTTAGCCGGATACTACAGACGGTTCGTGAAAGATTTCTCCAAGATAGCTAGACCGATGACGGCGTTGATGAGGAAAGAGAACAGGTTTCGTTGGGATGAGGGTTGTGAGACGGCGTTCCAAAACATTAAAGGAGCGTTTGACCACGCTCCTGTCCTAGCATTACTGAAGGGAGCGAGAATTTCGAGGTTTATACAGATGCCTCGAAGAATGGGTTGGGATGTGTGTTGATGCAGAATGGTAAAGTGATTGCCTATGCTTCTAGGCAGTTGAAGCCTTATGAGGAGAACTACCCTACTCATGATCTGGAGTTGGGCGCAGTGGTGTTTGCTCTCAAGATTTGGAGACATTACCTTTATGGAGCAATCTTTAAGGTATTTTCTGATCACAAGAATCTCAAGTACATCTTCACGCAGAAGGAGTTGAACATGAGACAGAGGAGATGGATGGAGCTGATTGGTGATTATGACATGGAAATCATCTACCATGAAGGAAAAGCCAATGTTGTTGTTGATGCTTTGAGTAGGAAGAGTGTACATTCCTTGTGTACAGCTCTATCTTTGATGAGGCTGAGGGATGAGGTAGCGAGCTTTGGGATACATATGATGCAGAAAGAAGATGCCGTGGGTGATATGACAGTACATATGGAGTTTTATGATGATATTCGGGATAAGCAGGCTTTGGATCCTAAGATAGTAGAGTGGAGAGCTGGAGTAGAGAAAGGGACAGAGTCCCGCTTTTCCATTCATACAGATGGTAGCTTGAGGTTTGATGGTAGGTGGTGTGTTCCTAATGACGAGGAGTTGAAAAAGACAATCATGACAGAAGCGCATTGCACACCATATTCAGTTCATCCGGGTGGAGACAAGCTTTACAAAGATTTGAAGAAAACGTTTTGGTGGCCAGGATGAAGAAAGAGACAAATTTGAGTTTGTGTCCGTTGTTTGACATGCCAGAGAGTTAAAGGGGAACAGAGAAGACCACAAGGTAAGGTTCGGTCTTTAGAGGTGCTTGGAGTGGAAGTGGGAATCCATTTCCATGGATTTCATTGTGGGTTTGCCGAAGAGTCAACAAGGTAACAACATGATTTGGGTGATAGTGGATCGTCGACCAAGTCGGCACTTTGTTCCAATGAAAGATACATGGACTAAGGCACAATTGGCTATGGCCTATCGAAAGAACGTGCTTAAGTTACATGGAGTCCCTAAGGATATAGTGTCCGACGCGAGATGCGAGGTTTATATCAAGGTTTTGGAAAGAGTTGCAGGAATCGTTGGGAACGACTTTGAAGATGAGTACAACATTTCATCCTGCGACGGATATGGGCAGACGAGAGAACAATCAAGACTCTTGAGGATATGTTGCGAGCTTGTGTGATGGATTTTGGTGGTAGGCCGGGAGCGAGAGGTTGGACTTGATAGAATTTTCTTACAATAACAAGTATCACACTAGTATTGGTATGGCACCGTTTGAGGCTTTGTATGGGAGGAGATGTAGGAGTCCAATCTGTTGGGACGATAGTCTTTGAGGCAATGGTTTTAGGACCAGAGATGGTACATGAGATGGTGGAATGTTAAGATGATCGGGGAACGGATGAGAGCGGCCCGGGATCGACGTAAGAGTTATGCGGATCTACATCGTCGGGACATAGAGTTTCAGGTTGGGGACAAGGTTCTTCTGAAAGTGTCTCCTATGCGTGGGGTTATGAGGTTTGGGAAGAAAGGCAAGCTAAGTCAGAAGTTTATAGGGCCTTATGAGATCTTAGAGCGAGTTGGGGAAGTTGCTTATCGTCTGGCATTACCAGCTGCATTAGAGAGAGTGCATAATGTGTTTCATGTATCGCAGCTGCGGAAGTATGTGAGTGACCCGTCACATGTGTTGGAGGCAGAGAGCTTAGAGCTGGA
This sequence comes from Silene latifolia, assembly GCF_048544455.1. Classification (NCBI taxonomy): domain Eukaryota; kingdom Viridiplantae; phylum Streptophyta; class Magnoliopsida; order Caryophyllales; family Caryophyllaceae; genus Silene; species Silene latifolia. The sequence goes on from NC_133526.1 coordinate 163,146,727, forward strand.
TGAGTCTTTATCATATCTGGAGGTGCCTAAGCAGATCCTAGACCGAAAGGTTAGAAAGACCAGGAGTGGTGAGACAGTTTTGCTTAAGATCCTTTGGTCTAATCACGAGACTGAGGAAGCTATATGGGAGGCAGAGGATGTCATGAAAGAGCGTTACCCCTTCCTTTTTGATCAGGTATGTATGGTTACGGGGACGTAACCTTGTTTCTTTTAGGGGGGTAGGAGATGATCGCGAGCAGTTTTAAGAGTTTTATACACCTTTTATATGTTGTGTCGGTAGGTTGTCGGGATGAGTTGGGTAAGTAGCGTGTTTTATATTGAGTTTTGTTTTGGTTGTTGAGTCGGGAATGTTTTGGAGTACCTTTGTTTTAGTAGTGGTTTGAACTTCGGGGACGAAGTTCCTTTTAAGGAGGGAAGACTGCCTCCGTATTTTTATGTCTTGGGGGTACTCTATCGAGTAGCCCTTACTCTGTCGAGTATGGGCAAGTTGCGGAATAAAATAGTTTCTGACATGTTGGGTACTCGATCGAGTAGCTGGGGCACTCGATCGAGTAGGGGGGTACTCGATCGAGTACCTTGGGTACTCGATCGAGTGTCCTATTTTTTACGGGGAGTTTTCTCGGGTTTTGTTAATTACGCGATTAAGGTATTTAAACATATCCGTAATTGTTTTAAATCACTTTTTACAAAACCTAAAACCTGTTTAAGAGAGAAAGCAACTGGTTCTTCTTCCTAATCGCGTTCTTGACAATTCCCGGAGTTCAGACGGTCAGTTCGTATCGTAATTCGTGTCGTTGGATTCCTTGCGTCGAGGGTAAGCTTTTAATATAATTTCTATAATGTTTTGTTAAGATTGATGAAACCCTAATTTAGGAATTGGGGTTTTTATGAGTAGTATTTGAATGGTAGCATCTATGTGTTGTATGGTAGGAGGAGAATTCGTAGAGGAGCCGTTTTGATACAAATTGTAGATACCGTCTGCGTGTTGTGCTTTCCAGGTAGGATTTCCTACTCGGTATTAGTCCCATAATGGGATATTGGTGATGTCTTTGTAGTTAGTTGTTTGATATGATGATTGTGATTGTGATTGTGATTGTGATTGTGATTGGTTTCTATGGCTCTCGAGATGCGTTCTCGGCTGAGTGGGGTCACTTGCGGGAGTGATCTCACGCCCTAGTTTCGCCCTTCGTGGAACCCGCCACGAAAGGGGATGTGCACATTAATGGACAGGGTTATCGCTCGTACGATGAGCGGGGCTTAGGTGGGAACGGGCGCGGTCCCCCATCGGGGTCCGTCCAAAGTGGACGATCGGTATTGAGATGATGGGAGTTGGTGGTGTGTGTGTGTGTGTGTGAGCCGGTTCAAATTGTCTGTTTGTCTTATTATTGTTATCTATATTGATTGTGTGATTAGTAATCGACCCCTGTTGTTTTGTAAACCTGCGGTGATCCATTCGGGGATGGTGAGCGGATATTGAACAGTATAGAGATGAGTCTTGCGGGATAGGCTGGGGCGGCCACGACATGACGATAGAGTCTTCCGCTGTAGTTTAGCATTTATTTACATTTCAGTTGAGAACAGATAGTTTGGAATAATGTATTGTGCTTTCAGTTTGGTTTCGAGGATTGTACTTATTCATTAAACTACTTATAATAAATGTTGTTTCTGTTTTGTCTATTTGATTATCATACCTCGGGCGACCGAGATGGTGATGTCTTCATACCTGAGTGGTCTTGGTAAGGCACTTGGAGTATGGGGGTGTTACAAACACATTATTAAAAAAATCAGATTAAGTGTGAAGTATGTTAAGTAGTATGAGATAAGAAATAAAACTTTTAAGTCGTGTGTGAATTTGGCTGCTATTTCCGAGACTAAGTCATTGTGGCTTGATGTTCCTACTAGATGGAATTCTACTTTCATGATGCTTGATAGGGCAAATATTATATCGTGGTGCATTTAAAGAACTGAAAATAAAGATGCCTTGTATAAGTTTTTCTAGAACCTCAGGAATGGGAAAAAAGTGAGGGATGTTTTAGAACAATTTTGTGACTTATTTTCTGGAAGTGACTATCCTAATTCAAATTTATATTTTGAGAATTTTTGAAGAATTGGGATGTGTCTAAAAGACTTGACTCAAACCGAGGATTCTGATCTAAGAAAGATGGGTGAAACCATGCAAGAGAAGTTTGACAAGTACTGGTTGCATTCTGATGGTGATGATTACAGCACGTTGTTTGCTTTTGTTGTCATTCAAGATCCTCGGTATACGAAACAATTTCTCAAATATTGTTATCAAACGATATTTCGGGATGAGGGCAGAGGTTCATAGTTGGTAAATGATGCGTTTTTTAAGCTACAAAGACTCCTAAAGAAAACAACATACCAACTCAAAGCTCTAACTCGAACTTGTCTCTGCACAATCAAGTAATCAACCAAGTAATCGAAAGCGCAAGCATGATCTTGTGGTAACTCTCTTATTCATCATTCTTTAGCTTTGAAGTTTTCCCGGTTGTGAATCTTGTGATATTTCCTCCTTTGACATCATAATTTATTAGTGCCAGGAAATCAGGAATAGCATGTTGGGTTTTTTTAGGAATTTGATAGTGAAGAGTATGCATGTACTACTTCAACAAAGTTCATGCTTGATGAATACTTGGATGATACTAACTAGACTCAATCGACATGATGATTTGAACATATTAGAGTTTTGGAAGGTAAATGAAAACAGATATGGTTATCTTGCTTATCTTGCTAGGGATATTCGAAGTGTTCCTCTATCACAACCGTTGCTTCAGAATAAACCTTTAGTAAATGGAGCAGTTCTTACCTTCCCGATAACGTAGAAGCTTTGATTACTTCTCGTAGTTGGCTTTATGACATTGATTGTATGTATGGTCTTATGATATCTTTAATGTTTTTCTTATCTTTATATAATTTATAAGCAATGTCAAGAGACGTCTAGTTGACTGGTGTTTTAATTTTTTTTCAGCTTCTGATGAAGAAGAATTCATTGGTTCTGATGTGGATTTGAATCATTCTACTTAGCTTGTGTTAGAAATATGCGTACCTTAATAGCGGAATAGGTACGATGATCGACGTGCCGCTTTCTGCCCACGAATTGAAGCCGAGACCGATACCGGTGGCTACTAGAGTCACCGTATGTGTTCACACCCCAAGTTCCAAAGGCTCTTAACAATGGTGGCTTTGTTATGATTGAAGTTACTAATATTGTGTTATCGTTGTTGTCGTATAATTCACACAGAATTATCACATTATATAAGCTCTCAAAATAAGAGTTACGAGGAGATAAATGAGGAGATTGATGACCATTAAAACTGATTTAATGGCATCCTTAATCACAACCATTATTCACATAATATGGTCATTGAATTCTCTTTATAATGATCACAATGAAGTGGCCGTTTAATACAAAATTCAATACTCCCACTCGGCCACACAACCGAGTCAATCCTCCCACTTAGTCACACAACCAAGCTTATCACAATACAGTTTAACAAAACTATCAATCACATCTCATACAAGAAAATGGGGCGTGCGACCAATATGTAACAAGTAGTGTTATATTAAGTCACCATCAAACTAACATAACACTTTCACAATAACGATTCCCCATGTCATTCAAACAACACCGCAGCATACACTGTCCCTTTATGCTAAAACATGTTACGTAGTTATATACATAATATAACCGCCGGCCGGGCTTAACATGGTGTAGTTGAATTGACCATTCCTTAGACACTAATGAAAATCCATCTCAACTCGACAGCTTTCCTAACATGACCCGTTGAACCAACGACTTTATGATTCTCCGAAATCACGCTAAAGTAGCAACATCAAATCTCAATTTCATCTCACAGCTCCAAGTCAAAGGGATTCGTACCAAAATAGGACACACAAGTCCAAAAAAGGCTCACACAGCAACAGATTAGGGAATCATCTGTCACTCCTTACGGTCGACAAAACACACATAGTATGATATATGTGTCACAACATAGCTCCCACTATGATGGGCATATCACGCTTCTATGTCGTGCGAATCATAAGTCTAGATACTACTCAAATATCTAACCCAAGCCACTAGATTGATATACTCAATATTCAATCTGACACTTGTGATTCGGTTCGAAACTTTAGTATGAAAATAGGGTGTCTTCTCATACTTCGACTACAAAAGTCTCATCTTAGACTTACTAAGGCGACTCTATAACGAGTCAATATCTTTTCCATACAACTTATGTACAAAGATAATCTCAACACTTACTAAGTGTTAAGTGACTCAGTCTCATCTTGCCCACTACATAAGTGTCAAGGCGATTACCTGTGTGACTAGGCAATCTAAAAGCTTGGTGATATCTTATGTGCCTTATCATGCAACAAATGCATATGAACATTTACAAAAGATACAAAATCTTAATCTAAAAATGTCCATTATCAAACACATCCACAACTCAACAAGATTAAAAATTAAGTCGACTCTTTCACATAATTAGCTCAACACATGAACGAATTAAGAACACATCTTATAAAATAATGTGTCAACTATATCTTGTTAGTTATTTTTACTTGATGACAACACTTAGTCCCCACACAAGAACTAATTTACTCTTACCACAAAGGCAAAAGTGAAAATCGCTTGATTACATACCATTGTGCGTGTAAAGGATTGATTAGGTAACGATTTACTTATCAATCACAAAATTGACGTTCAACCATGTACTAAACAAGGTACACATCAAAATAGCAACTGCACTAGAACAAGAAACAATACTCTAATCATTTCTTGTGCTTGATTGTAGGTTTAGACGTAATCAAAATATTTTTTTCTTCTAAAAAATCAAAATGTCACCAATTAACAAAGAGAACTTATTCTCCTATATAATTTTGACATAACCATATTAATTCCACCATTCCAGCTAAATCATCACACAAATGACTTATGAATTTGAAATATATATGGAAGATCATTCAACACATGAATAAGCTTGAAGGACACTAAGATTTATCATCTTAATCATTTGAGACAAACTCAATTGATTGATCCACATTTATAAGATTCTCGAGCACCTTGATTCGAGAAATAATCTTTACATCCATTTGAAAACAAAATCCAAATAGATGACTATAACTTAGAAGAAAAGTGGAACAAATCCAAACATTTGAGAACACATCTCATAATAGTCTTAAACTTTACTGTCATAAACACACATTGTCACAATGTCTATATGCTCTCATAATAACGATCCATTTTTATTACTTGGTGAAAACTCGCACTTAATAAAAGTGATAGCTCCCACTTACTAAAAGTGGTAAAACAACTGAATAGTTAGGACAACTCCCACTATCCTCCATAATGAGTAAAACATCTTAAGGATCGACCTCGTGTTAATCCTTATAACTTGACATACAAGTTAATATTTACTCATTAGTAGACAAACTCTCATCTTTGCCTTGAATCATGGAACTACCCCCCACTATCCAACACAAGAAGAGAAGTTAAACTATCCTTGGTGTCTCAGTGAGATCACAAATTCTCCCACTCACCAAAAGATAGGTTTTGCATTGTAACGAATACAAGACAAAAGTCTACTAATCTTCACCGAACACTTGGAAACACATCCAAGTGAATAAATATCGTGGGTCACTTAAAGATAAAGTTTAACAAGTGTTAAGACATGAATGACCAACCTATTATCCAAAACTTATTTCGGAGCGGATAAGATTTCCTTAAAACACATTTAAGGAATCCTCCTATAAACCAAAATAAGGAAAACTTGATCAATGTCATACTTCACTTAATTAACCATGTCAAGTGATGTACAATTCCTCAATTAAAACAACCTCTTGTCATAGCGATTAGGAATTGCAAGATCAAAGTACATATTTTTCCTCATTTACACTTTGAACATATCAAAGAGTTATTCACAACCAACATATTTACTAAGAGTTCTAACTCTAAATTCAAAATCGGTTTTTCACTTTTATTATAAAATGTTTGAACATATCAAACACGTTATAAAATTATAGAACAATGAATACACGCCCATATGGCCTGAATCATCTCAAATGAAGAGGTAAAAAAAAACGGTCTCATGATGCTCCTTAACATTTAATTACCCACAAATAAAATAGATTGAAATATAAAGTTAAAGACAATAAACGTATATTAACATGTAATCAAAACAGATAAACAAAGTAAAGCGGTGAACATATACATTATGACCAAACACATAGCCATAATGAACTATTAACAAGAGGTTAAATAAAAAGCCGGTGATTTTCAATAAACTAATTATTGAAAAATAATCATGCACTCCAAGTGCATAGAGAATTAACATATCAAAGTAGCACAAAGCCTCTTTGAAACACAGTTTAGCATAACTAAAACTGAATAATCCATCGACAAACAATAGATTAAATTACTACGAGTTATAAATATTCCCGCTCTGTTTCTAAATCCACAAAGGACAAGAATCAGCAGTAGATGCAAGAAACAAACATATAACTCGAATTGATGGAAATGATGTCATTTAGCTCGAATCTATCATGAACCAAATTAATATTATATCCACATTATTCTCTTGTCGACACTAAGTCAAACATATTTAACAATACCGCATATTTGTCCTCAATAGTAAGAAAAAAAAAAATATAGACCATTAATAATCATTTTGGGAGTCATTAGCGCCAAGACGCGCTCTTCCCCTCTTTCAATAAGTTTGAGACTTTTACTAAGACGATTGAGTGTACTGACGACAAAACATCAAGAGTTTTCCATTTTTCCTAATCCTGACGACAAAACATCAAGAGGTTTCCATTTTTCCTAATCCCAAATTGAGTGGCAAACAAATCACCATGGAAAAATAACTCTTTATGTCAGGCAACCCCGTATTTAAAAGCGCCATCGTTATCTCACGTAAGATAAACAAAACGACGACATCCCTTAAAACACTTGCGGGTCAAGACACACAGTCTTGTACCCTACGTCAAAACGAAATTGACTTACAACTAGTCTTACGCTACATAAGCTGTAAGACATGTCTCAAAACTAATTTAATAGGTCTACATACAAAATAACACAATTTTGCATGGATCAAGCTTACTATATTTGAACAAATGCTAGTAAAAAAACACAGATTTTCATAATCCTACTCATTAGTAAGATATTCAACCTCGATCATATAATAGTTATCACAATTTCTCCAAATCGTGATTATTAATAAGATACAAAATCTTATCACTCTATTTATCAAAGTTCAAAACGCTTTACCATGGTGAACAAATCACCAAAAAAACAAGTTGTCAAACACAAGTATATATATGGATTAAGGCACAATTCCAAATTAAATTATTAAAACCCATCATTTATATTGTTCGTTCGAAAATTTCGCTAAGCTCATAATCATCACAAACGCCATAAACGAGAAATTTCAATAATTTAATTAACACGCTTAAGATTAAATGAAACTAAATCACTTAATCCTCAAAAAACAGCTAAACAAAATTAGCCATTCACCCTTATAATATCGGCTAAACATATTAGCACGAAAAATAATATCACTTAGATATTACACAAACACTATGCAAAACAAATTTGCACGTTGTAAAAACAACTTGATCATAACAAATATGATAGTTTTAATGAATTATTGATTCACAACTAATATGTATTAAATTCTTTCAATCTCTCATGTAAAAACTAATTTTACACGTTACTATATATCACTAAGATATAACGGGCTCTCTTATGTAAAACGAATTTACATGTACAAATACATCACAAAGATATACATCATTTATGTAAAACAAAATTACATAAACTAGTAATCTAATATATCACAAAGATATAAGTCATTTTGTAAAACAAATTTACAAGAACCGTCATATCACAAAGATATAAGTTATTTCGTAAAACAAATTTACAAGAACCCTCATATCACAAAGATATAGGTCATTTTGTAAAACAAATTTACAATAATTATCATATCACTAAGATATGAGCCTTGTATGTAAGTTATAAAATCTCACCAACAACAAATGTCAATAAGATATTTATTTTTCTATGTAATACAAAATTACACAATTTCAAAAGATAAATAAACGAAACAGATTCGCAAGTTCTAACTTTATCTTGAAAAACACAATATAGAGATAGTAATGAGTAGCATATAATAAATTGAACACGGAGTCGAATAATAGTATTTCTCATACCCATAAATCTGCTAGCCAAAATGCTTAAAACAGAAATGTCATTTGAGACAACTAAAATTTACAAACAAGGACAAATTTACGTGACTTGTGAAATATCACTTAGATATTTACCATTTACACGTAAAATAAGTTTTATGAAACATATTCATAAAAATATAATTAATATCACGAAAGATATCATTATCCACGTAAAACAAATTTACATGGTCCAAACATATATATACACGCAGAGTACGAAACACAATTCATAAAATGTCGTGTATAACTAATAACTAAAATCATATAAAACAAAATTATAAGACCCACCTTCAACTTTGTGTGAAACACATTCACACACTTGTAGATATAGCTAAACAAATTAGCATTACTTTTAACATCACTAAGATATTAGAATATAGATATGTAAAATAAATTTACACAACCTATTAAAAAATAGCAAAAACCCATTCTGCAAAAACTAATAATAATAGGACTAATAGACATATACATGCCCCATATACCACATAATTTTGTACGACTGCATAAAAGACCAACTCCCCCCTTTTTATTCAGTAAAGTCAAAACTACCCCCATTCCATATTTCCATTACCTTCTTCCCTGACCAAAAAAAACTTCGCAAGAAAATTAAAAAAGAACACATCCTTTGGTTTTCATGTAAACCAGATTTCATCTTCCATTTTCCATACATAAGAATTAAAGAACCCATCTTCATTCCTATTTTAGATCAAAAACGAGTTTTGACGTCTTCACACGGAAGTAAATCTGAAGCAACCGGTGGCACAACCAATATCGACTTATACATCAACCTTGTACCACCACGGCCAGAACGATAGACGCCATCACATAGATTGGCGCCGAGAAGACGATTGAGCCGACTCACGCGCTCAACGCGTCATGGCAAGTGTCCACGCGTGACGATCACGCATCGTCGGTGAAAGACGATTTGACTCATTCGCCCTCAAATGTGGAAAAGAAGACTATACAGCCTGATTTCCGACATCGTCTTCAACCAAATTATCATCACCGTCACACAGATCGCTGATGGATACTTGGATTGATCCGAACCACGCTCTCAAACGCGCGGAGCGGAGACGCCGACTTGCGACACACACAGCCGTAATTAGTCAAATTTGGGAATTGCAGTGGCGGCCGACTTAATCGGATCGGCGACCAACGCCGAAACTCAATATTCAATTCGAATACTTCGTATAATATACTGGGATAATTATGGGATGGGAAGTAAAACAACAAAAAAGTAAGTTCTGTTCTTGTTTTTCAAAACTGCAATAGTCAAACATTACGAGGTGAAAAATAGTATGGTCTGTCCAGATATATGTATCGTCCGAGGTCAATACTTTATACGAAATAAAAAAAACAAACATTTATACAAAAACTCATGATGTATAATTCTTATATTAAACAGGGACATACATACATTCTTGATCAAATCGGGGCAGAAGCCGAACACGATCGGCTCTGATACCACTGTTAGAAATATGCGTACCTTAATAGCGGAATAGGTACGATGATCGACGTGCCGCTTTCTGCCCACGAATTGAAGCCGAGACCGATACCGGTGGCTACTAGAGTCACCGTATGTGTTCAGCTTGGAACAAAATTGGTGCATATTGATGAAGTTTGCTATTTTTTGGACAAGTCTGTATCAACCAAGATCAGTCAATCATTTTTTTAATGTTATTGGATTGAACTGTAGTTTTCGTTGAAGATTAAGCCGCTGACATGTAGGGCACTTCATTGTGTAGTCCCTCTATATTTTTTTTACAATAACACCAAGTAATCTTAACATGTACTAGAGCTGGCAAAAGCTGGCCCGACCCGAGGAACCCGACCCGACCCGACCCGCCTGAAACTCGACCCGATACAACCCGAAAATTGGTTGAACCGAAACCGAACCGACCCAATAACCGATAACAGCCTTATTTTTTCCAACCCAGACCCGACCAGTGACCCGATATTTTCTGAACCCGATAATGAACTAGCTTAATAATAGTTTGAATAACACCAAATTGACATTCATCTTAATTATATTCACTTAAAACTACAATTAATACACATACCCATTATTTAAACATAAAATTACCATCTAAAACTAAATATATATGATAAAATATATGCCGATAACCTGACCCGACACTGACCCGCTAATGACCCTACCCGACCCGACCCGACCTGCCACCCATTGATGACCCGACATGAACCGAACCGACCCAAACCCATAACGGACACGACATAACCCGAACCCGCTTTTACCCGACCCGTAACCAACCCGAGTGACCCGATTGCCACCTCTGACATGTACGAATGGATGCATGTTGTTTAGCAAGCGCTTTTGTGAACGTTCTTGGAAGAAGTGTGCTTGATTGTCTAGTATCTTTATTTTACTGGCTATTTTAATCAATCTCAAAATAATGAAAATGGATGAACTCTTGGCTTATATTCAATAATAAAGGGTGTAGCACAGTATGACGATTCGTATTCATGGGAGATAGGAACAATGCTCATATGAGCTTTTACCTGTATGACTTAAGTTCATTCCCCTATTAGTTTAGTAGTTTTTGTTGCATTCATACCATCATTTTGTTTGGGCAAATTGTCAAACAATTTTGGTATGTATAAATAACCATGTATAGTTAGTGTTTTCCGACCGATGAGAAATTTGATGTTTACTTGTTAGAAAATTTGATGTCAACTTGTTCACTAATTGAAGAATTTAGCAAAAGAAAATATTTTTTTGATCAAAACATCAATCAATATCAATATCAATCAATATCAATCAATCAATCAATATCAATATATCAATATATATACTTAAAAGAGAAACTTTTTGAGCGATATTATTGGTTCAACTTTTCGAGCAATATTATTGGTTTAAGTTTTCTGAATTATTTAAGTTATAAAATATTAAAATAAGATAAATATATTAGTAATTATTTAAGTTATAAAGTATTAAAATAAGAGTATATTAGTACTTAATTGTAAATTATTGAAAAGTTTAGAAGATAAATTAATAATCATAATTATAAATCTACATAATATAAAAGATGAGTTATTTAGAGCTCTCCTATTAGTCCATCAATTTTACGGATTAAAAAAAACTTTTTTTAGTAGGGACTCCCATGTTCTTTGCCTTATTTAATTACCCTTTCTCTTGATTTTAAATTACTTTGGATTTCATTGATTAATTGATTTCGTTGATCATTACTTGAATACAATCCCGACTAATTTCTACAATCAACGCATTTATCAATTTCTTCAATTAAATTTGATGTCACTGCAAGTCTGCAATTGATTCATGAACAATGATTCAATAGTCTGACTTTTCTTTGATATAAAACTATCATTTATTTCAATTTAATAGTCTTATGTTAAACAAAAAGAAAAAAAGAATCAACAATTAGAACTTAACCAATATGACCCAAATTTCGAAAATAAAATCATTAAATAAACTTTCATAAATATTTGAGGAATTAATTAAAAAAAACATACCCCGAATAATATATAAAAGAAATAGAAAAAAAAAAGTATTTGAAAAATCAGGAAAAAATTCAAGGGGTCATATAAAAACAAGGGTTAATTGATGGGAATAATCCCAACTATTACCCCTCTTCTTAAAATAATCCCAACTACGATTTATTCTGGAATAAACTCAACTTTTGATAGTATATTCTCAAAATAGTCTAGGTGACTTGCTACGTTCAACCAATCTTTTTTTTTTGTTCTTTGTAAATATATGACCAAACACAAAGCACTCTTTGTTATCATAGAGATACAGAAGATTCATACCATTAACAACCAATTACAAATATAAAATGAAGAACAAAAAGAATTTTGTGATGATAACTAGAGCTACAAATAGATGACGAAAGTGGTAGTTACTCTCCTTTTTCTTCTGCTTATCTCACACTCTTTAATTATAAACATAAACATATGTGTTTGAAAATAAAACCCCAAAATCAGATTGTATTTTGTTTGTTGTATATTGTCCAAGTAGGCCTAAATATTACCGTGTGAATCACAATTGTGCCAAGAAAAGTAAGGAAGTGGGACTCTGTGAGGCACGAATAACCAAGTCCTAAATCAATTTTCTTTTTGTTGTTGAATCTAGCTATGGTTTTGTTTGATCGAACTTGTAATGATCTCTATTTTTGTTGATGATGATCCAATTTTTACTTAGATTCACATAATCTTTTAAAAAGAATTGGAAATTTCAAAGAAAATTTTAGGGTTTGAGGGCGTGATTTTTCTGGGTTTAATTGGTTGGAAATTGATTTTGATTCACATAATCGTTGAAGGATGTTATTGAAGGAGATGATGCTAGGTGTAAAGTAGGTGGTGTTGGATCGGTGAGGGGTGGTGATGATATCTCTAGCAGCAGTGGTGAAGCGGTGATGAGATGATGATGGTACCTGTAATGCAGAATGGTGGTGGCAGTAAAGAGGCATGAGAAGATGGTAGTGGAAAAGATGGTGGTGGAATGTTGGATTAAAGAGGGGTTGTTATAATTGTAATTTATAATCTGGAGTAATTAAAATTGAGAAACAAGAAGAAAGGAGGAGAACAGTTTAGAAAAGGATGAAAGGGGAGAAGATCATAAAAGTGAGGGAGGAAAGAAGAGGTAACCTAGAAAGATAAAGAAATTTACAGGCGACAATAGGTAAAAAAAGAGATGATAGCAACTGGAGTTAAATGGTGGAATAATTTGGAGTTTTACGGGATATTGGATAGTTTGGATTAATATAAGCAGTACCACTATAGTTGAAATTATTCCCATCAATTAACCCTAAAAACAAAGACGGAGTATCATCAAGAATTACTCAAAATTGAAAATATAATCATGACATAAAAGAAATCAACTTAATAACAATACATTTTTACTTTCTTTACAAAGTCATCAACAAATTCATTAATAAATAACAATATTACAGCTTTAATAATCATCAGATCTAACAACATTTTTTTGATTAAATAATAATTTGAATACTAATACATTGAAATTTGGTTATAAAATGAAGAACTCTCTTAAAAAAATTAACAATAGTAAAGTATTACAATTAGACTCATTAATCATCAAATATTACATGCATAATTTAACAAACACAAACCATATTGGATTAAACATACCGACAATTAAGTCCCTAAAATTACTTGATACGTTGTGGAGTGCAATGTTATCAGGTAATTAAACAACTTTTGTGGTGAGATGGTGTGCGATAATTTTTTATTCTTAAGGGTAAGAGAGGAGGATAAATAGGGAGGGAGGGAGGGATAGAGGCATAAACCATTATCAGGCTCATTAAGTGTTGCGGCATCCAGATAAATAAAATGATGAAGAGTTGGAGGTGTCTTGGTGTTTTACGGTTTAGAGGACTTGGATTCTAGATTTCTAGGTGTTTGGCTTATCAAGAGGCATTAATATTACTTATCTCATCTCACAAGTAGTAATGGTCCGTTTTCGTTTTAAGGGTTAAGAAGTATAAAATGTGATTCATTTACAATAAATACAAGTAGACTTTTCAAGCAGGTGGAGCGGGTCGGATTATATGGGGCGGCTTAGAATACGAGTCGGGTAAATGTCAGAATATGGGCCAAATAAAAGTTTCGGGTTCAAGTAATGTGGTAGGATAAGATGCTTAAATTCAAAGGAATATTGGGGAAATAAAAATGGTATAGAGGGGGTACTGTCATCCTTCTTTTCATTCGAAGTGTACTTTAAACCGAATTCTTAGTTGTTCGTATATCATATAAATCATATAAATGTTAGGTATATACGAAGCGTAGTCGAAATAATATGTTATATTAACATTATAATATTAAAATTATCTTAAAATTAAAAATATAAAATCAGACCTGTATATTTTACACGGAGTTAAGACTAATTTCTCCCGTGCAATTTTGTTGCACGGGTTTAAAACTAATTTACATATATTACATATCTATAATCCATAACAATATTTGGTACAATTGGTCTCCCTTGTGACGGGTTACCATTTGTGACGGATATTTTGTGAGATAAAATGGTAACAAAATGGGTTAGTGGAGAAAGGGGACCACATGAATAGTGTTGCAGAGAGAGAAAAAGTGGGTACATTGTGAGGTAAAATGGTATCCGTCTTCAGCTTGTGACGGATATGTCATGTCTTCAATGAGAATTTGTGTATTTGGTATGTAGTTACGTCCCCAATGTGATTTGCCCAGCAAAAATAAATTGGATTAATTTAAGGAATAATCCATACTATTACACATCTTCTCGTAATAATCTGAACTATGTTTTATTCTAAAATAAACCCAAGTAAGTATACAATCTTCTCAAAATAGACTCCCCTAATTTTGACCTGTTATATTATATGACCGGAAGGTGACGTGGAGCTCAGGTGGCATAAAAAAAATATTATTATATCTTTCCCCGCACCACTTACTGCCGTCTCCCACAAAACCAAAAGCCACAACAACCACCACCACCTTCGACTCACCAACCACCACCCCTGATTATTTACAATCCCGTCTCAAATCCCGCCCAATTCCTGAATCTTTACTAACAAATCATGCATCCAATGAATATATGCCGCAAATTCGACCCAAAAGCTCACTTTAACGTTTTCGGAAATACGGAATACAATATAGTTAATGAGAATCCCAAATGAAATTTTCCCCAAATTAGTTAACTTATCAACCCTAATTGAAAATTTTCCCCAAATTAATTTGGGAGTTAGAGATTCAGAAACAGTGCACCACTGATAGTGCAGGTAACGATTGATGGTGGTGGTGTATAAGCGACAGCGGCGACAAGGGTCTCGACTCACATCCCACCTCGAAGCAGATCCTATGTGGGAGGAATCTGAAAGTAACAGCTTTGAAGGACACCAGCGGTGAGGGTTGTTATTAATGGTGGTTTGTGAATGTCGTGGTGAGATTGTCCATGTGGTGGACGGATTCTAGTGTTGGCGGGAGAGGCGGGGTTAGATGTTGATTAGTATTTGGGGGTGGTGTTAGGTGTTGGTAGAAATAGGCGTGTAGCCGTGTAGGTGGAATGATGTATGGTGGTCAGGAAATGTGAAAAGGAAGTAAGAATGGTGGCTTTGGACTTTTGAAGTATATATTATCATTATTATTACATGAAAACAATAGATACAATGACCTGACTTACCGGTACTAGGTCACCTACTGCATTGTGAGAAAAGAGTGTTAATAGTTCGGTTTATTATGAGATTAAATATAGTTGGGAGTATTATAAGAAGGTCGGCCATAGTTTGGACTAGTTTTCTTGCCCGTGCGTTGCACGGATATTAAAATAATCTGTGATAAATTTCACAATAAAATGGAATATAGACATATAATACATGGTTGATGTCTAAGATTTTATGTATGCCACATGAGAAACAAATAATTTCCGTTAACATAATATTGACATAAGAATAAAAGAGTGTTTGACTAATAAAATACTTTTTTTAGGAAAATAAAACCAATATGAAGTTTATATATATGATACTTGGACTGATAGTTTTTAGAAATTGTTCATTAATACCTGTTTGTTTTTCAATTGATCAAGGAAAACAATAATATCTACTATGCATAATCAACTCAATGATGCAACAAATCTCCTTTCGAATAACAACCATAATTTAATCATTGCCGGATAAAATTGTAATTATGTAAAAATATTTAGAGGTAGTAGAATGTTATATCTCCCGGTCAAACTATAGAAGTACGTTTGAATGTGAACCAAATTCCGACGCAATACTACATGTCTAGGGCTGCTTATGACACCCCCTCTCTATAGCAATAGTCTTGGCCCCGGTCTTGTCATTTGAAACAGAATCTTTCCTGCAGACCCCTATTTTTCTTCCCTATTCACACACATGATCTAAAACAACCCCATCCCTTAAAACATCGATCCTTGTCTCTGAAACTTATCTCAAATTTATCCAACCAAGTGAAAAACTAAACCCCTACTTCTAGAAAAAACCACAATCCAATGGAAACTAACCCTTGCTCTCGACAATATTGTTTTTTTAGAAAAATAAAACCAATATGAAGTTTATATATATGATACTTGGGACTGAGAGTTTTTAGCTTTTGTTCATTAATACCTGTTTGTTTTTCAATTGGTCAAGTAAAACAATAATATCTACTTTACATAATCAACTAAATGATGCAACAAATCTCCTTCTTTAGAATAACAACCATAATTTAATCATTGTTGGGTCAAATGGTAGTTACGTAAAAATATTTACAGGTAGTTAATTGTTATATCTCCCGGTCAAACTATAGACGTACCTGATGCGTGTCTTTCATATGATGTTTTACATCCCATTTTACACGCATTTCAGAGCTCATTCATGTAGTTTATGCTGCATTTCTCCCTATTTCCGTCTACTTCCGTATTTTTGTACATTATTGCAGAAATGTGAAGAATCCAGCGGAAATCGAGCTAAATCCGTCCCCGAGTATCTTGCATTACATGTGACGAGAAGTATTTGCTTAAGGAACGAGCTTGGTGCGCATTTCAAGGCCCAAAAGACAAACCCACGAGTTTATAGAAGTCAAGTAGCAGCTCAGCCAATCGATCGACCATCACCCTCAGTCGATCGACCAACTATCGGGTTACAGAAGCTACTGTTCAATGCTATCCCAGTCGATCGACCACCTACCTTAGTCGATCGACCACACTGCTGTTCCAGACGTGAATTAAAAGACCGAGGAACTTGAAGCCCATTAAGTTTAGGTTTTGGAATAATTGTTACGTACACTTTCTATATAACGTAACTGAGAATACCTAGTTTAGGAAAGAAGCATTATTATCAGAATTTTACATTAAGTTTTAGTTTACTAATTAGGGTTTGGGATATTAATTTGCATTGGATTTCCGTTGTGCTTTCAATCACTCCGTTACATTCCTTCTGCGAAATTCGGTATTCCTTCTGTTCTAATTTCCAGATTATTACTTATTTTCGTCATTAGTATAGAATTGCTAGTTAATTCTAGCAGCCAATTTATTCTTTATGTTAATTATTCTCTTTGTCGTTTCAAGCATGAATCCGTTAGTTAATTTCATCATTAAAGTTATTGTTTTTACCCTTAGCATGAGTAGCTAAATAGATTGTGCTAGGATGTAGGCGAGTTTTAGCGTAGGCGGCAAAGTATTGAACACGGCTGATTCGCATGTCGACGATCGATCGATGGCATTATCGGTCGATCGACTGACCTCGTGAGGTTACCCTTCGTTTTAATTGATTTTAATCTTATATTTAACGAATCGAATGCATGCGACCAGTTAGATGCTTATTTTATGACCGACCCATTAGATCGAAAGATAGGGAAAGTTATTTGACCACCAATTAAATCGACTAAACTGTGCTAAGATCGAAAGATAGGTATAGTTTAGACCGTTAGTCACTTTTCAGGACGAGAGTCAGTATTAGTGATATTAGGGACCTATAGCGAGATGGAAAGATGCTATTTGTTAAGAGTGGACCGAGAGGACCTCTTGTTTCCCGCCTCACTTGTGTTCGATTTAGACCTGTTTAGTATGCTACCGCCGAAGCTTTAATAAACCGATCATCCTAGTACCCCTTCTTTATCTGTTTAAACCGTCTTTTTAGTTTATTATCTTTATTTGGTCTTACCTATAGACCATCTCAACTCAACCCCCACAATTGTTACCTTAGACTGAATATAAATCAATTAGAATTTACATCTGCCTCCTTGTGGTTCGACCCTGTTACCACTAGCCTAGGTTAGTCTTAATAGGAAATTATAAATCTTATTTTTGATACTCACAACGACGGGTATCAAATTTTGGCGCCGTTGCCGGGGAGGCAATAGTTCTAATTTTAGTTTTTTTTATTTTTAGTCTTTCTTAGTTTAAGGGACTTCTGTTCCTTAAACTTTTCTTATATTCTTTTTGTAGTTTACTCTTATGCACAGGTCACAGGGTGGTGAACTAGTACCATTTGACCCTGAGTTAGAGAAATCTTTGCGCGAGTTGAGACGATCACAAAGGGTATTACCGACAGAGGAAGAGCTGAGTACTCTGTCAAGCTATTACGAGAACGATCTGTTCGAAGAAGACCCACAGTCTTCACCCGTTTCCACTTCTTCAGCCGAGACAGTTACTTCTCCAGAAATTCCAGTCATGGCCGAGGAAGCGAGTATAGCTAGTCATTCTGAGCCGACAGCTGAAAACTTATATAAGGGGTTCGAATTACCAGGAGATGCCAGGAAGTTCGAACCAAAGCCTTCATACATTAGCATGGTTGAGAAGAACCGATTCGGGGAGCTGCAAATGAAGATGCAAATAAGCATATGGAGACCTTTATTGACTCATCATTGTTCCATACCCCCACCAGCCGGCGTGACCCAAGACCAGATCAAGGAAATCATGTTCATCTTCTCCCTTCGTGATGCTGCAAGGGAGTGGTATAGAGATTTGAACCGAACCGTTCAGGGGATCACCGATTGGAATTCATTGGCATTAGCATTCTACAAGAAGTACTTTTCTGCTTCAAGGACGATTGCTATTAGAGCTCAAATCACGGGCTTTAAACAAGGGCCGGATGAGAACTTCCACGAAGCATGGGTCCATTTTAAGAAGTTGGTGTGAACCATACCGCACCATGGGTTCGAAAAGTGGAGCTTGTGCAATCATTTCTACAATGGGTTGTACGACGATCAGAGGGCCATTTTGGATGCTGCAGCCAATGGACGATTCGCTGAAAATTTGGGAGCAACCAAGGGGTGGAAGATCATTGACGATCTAGCTACCCACAAGGCCGAGTATGGGAATTCCAGAGGGAACCAGAGGAGAGCTGCTGAATCTTCCTCTGTCGCTGCGCTTGAGGCTCTTACTGCGAGATTTGACAAGTATGAACTAGGAGGAGCTTCTAAAGGTGGGATGTACCAAGTGAATGTTTGTGTCGACGGTCCTTTCGTCCGTGAAAGGTGTGGAGCCGAGGGACATGTCTCGAAGAACTGCCTAGTCCCTTTGAGTCTTGTCTTTGCCTTTCAACACTATAGGCAGACCAACACCTACTATGAGCCGAATACCCATCCAAACTTGAGTTGGAGGAGCCAAAATGTCCCGAACCCAACTCAAGCTCCGCCGCAAAGAAGAACCCTATGTGCCCCCTCATCAAAAGCAACAACAATATCGAAACCTCCCTATGTGCCGCAAAGAAGAACAATCGCCGAATTCTGAATTTTCCGAGCTTAAGAACTTGTTGCTAAAGGAGTCCCAAGCAAGAGAGGCCGGGATGAAGCTACTAGAGAGCCAAATTGCTCAATTGGCTAGCAAAAGCAACACTCGAGCTCCCGGACACTTGCCGACCCAAACTGACCAAAAGGAGACCTTAAATGCCATCACTTTGAGGAGCGGGTCCACCCTTGATGGTCTTGCCATGGTCGAGGACGCTGTTGAAAAAGATGAGCCGGAAACAACTCAAAAGAAAGCTTCAACGAATAAATCAAAGAAACAGTAGTCTACCGGGTATATCGGTCGTTCGATCGATATACCTAGTCGATCGATCAAGCACGGGTTACTGAGCTTCGAATCAGTATACGCGTCGATCGATCGGGGGATAGTGGTCGATCGACCGATATTATCTGCGATAGCGAGGAATTTCGTCCTTTAATGCCAAATAATCTGAGACCACTTGTTTCGGGTTCGACAGATCCAGAAGACATTAGGACAAGACCCGAATGCGATGGGTCGATCCCGCTCCGGTTCGATCCAATGACGGTTAATGGTTCTCATTTGAGACGGTTTGAGGAAGGGTCAAGCTTCAACAAGGAAAAGGTGGTGGACTTTCAGCCTAAGTCCACGGATACCGGCACACGCGATTTAGAGGAGAGGGCTAAGGTACTTCTCACAGCCTCTTACCCGGAGAGGCTAGTGCCGACCAAGGAACAGTATCTTTCAAGAATTTGAAAAAGTTATCCGTAGTCCGAATGTACAGTTTCCTTTTCTCGAGTTAGTTAACCAAGTGCCCGCTTATACTAAATTTATGAAACAACTTTTGTCCAAGAAGCGGTCACTTGAAACAAAGGCACACCGTCGCACTTACTAAGGAGTCTTGCTCTTATCTCTCTCACACCGCACCCCTTAAGTTAGAGGACCCCGGCAGCTTTTTCTTTCCTTGCAACATAGGTACCTTCTCAATTGAGAAGGCATTGTGTGATTTAGGGGCTAGTATAAGCGTCATGCCCTTGAGTCTAACTAGGAAACTTAAGTTGACCCGGTTTGCTATCACAGACATGACAGTTCAGATGGCTGACCGATCTGCGGTCGAGCCTATAGGAGTCCTAGAGGACATACCCGTCCAAATAGGGAAGTTTTTCTTCCCTGTTGACTTTGTTGTCCTTGACATGCCTGAGGATGCCCATATACCGATCATCCTAGGTAGGCCGTTTCGCACACTTTCTTTGTGCGATTATTGACGTAGGCTCTGGAACTTTGACCTTCAAAGTTGGGAAACATTCTATCATTTTTGCCCAACCTGTTAAAAAGAAGGACCCCATGTGGCCTGTTACTTGTAATACGGTCTCTAAAAAGAAATCGTACTTTGTGCTTCCTGAATTGCCTGTCTCTATTACTACTTCTGTGTTAACCCCTCCGCCCCAGATTGGGAGCAAGAAGGAGGAAGAATCTATTGTTTTAGACATTGCAGAGCTGGTTTGGGGAAGGATGAGTCTGCAGTCACTCTAGTCGCGACAAAGCCTATCATTCAAAGAGGAGGTCTTGGTTGCACGAGCTATGGAATTAATGAGATAGTTGATGACGAGCCGATCAAAGCCGAGAGTCGATTTGGACTTGGATGAGCCGGCAGAGGTCATTGACTGGGAGATGATGAGAATACGATCCGTTGAGCCATACGGACGTGGAAGCTAAGAGGTGCAAATTCGCTCGGATAAGCACCATTGAGGCTACCTCTAGTAGCCAGGAGCCGACGAAATGGGCCATACCGTGGTCTTTATTGATCAACTATTAGTTGATCGAGTTCGTTATAAACTTCATTTTATTTGCTTTTGTTAATGACAATTTTTATTGCTTTTGTGTGCGCGAAAACTTCGCATTTTATTTCGCTTGTTTAGGATTCTTAAGTACTTTAGACTTTATTCTGGGTTTTGCGCAATTTTGGGCACGTATTATTGTGCACTTGCAGGTATTTAGAGCTTGTAAGCTCAAATCATTGAGAAATTACGAAGAAATATGAGGTTGCAGCAGTGTTTTCAGTCGATCGACTGTTCCGATGGTCGATCGACCGATCTGCGAGTTCCAGCGACAATCTTGTTCATGTTTACCTGGTCGATCGACTGGGTTAAGTGGTCGATCGACCGCTGCTGCTGCTGTACGTATTCACGACCTCTCCCCTGCTGTGTTTGGTCGATACGCAGACTTAAGGGAGTTTTCTACTCCACTTTACTTTCCGTCCCTTTCCTTATTTCTTCTATTTTCTCAATTGTGCACATATTTACCGCTTCAAAATTGTTTCTCTCAGTTTTATGCGTGGTATTTTCTGTCTTTCAGGTACCTTTTAGTAGCATCTGCTTGCTCACCAAAACCTCCTAGCTCATCTTTGGTTTGGGAGGTTTCCTTTCTTTGCTGCGCTTAAAGTCTTGTGAGTTCCTGATTTCTTTACCTCATGTCATATTTTATTTCTTTTCTCGCAAATTCCCATTTCTCTTTCCTTCATTATATGATTTTGCACAATGGGGACATTGTGCGATTTGGTTTGGGGAAGGGTTTTGCGTCGCATATCATTTGTTTGCATTCACGTTTAATTTTGTTTTGCATTGTTTTATTTCATTTCTCTTATATATACAAAATTCCAAAAAAATTGAAAAAATTTCAAAATTTCCAAAAAAAATGCATGTTTATTTTAGCATATAGGTCGAGTCGGAACGTTAGTATTTCCATGATTATTTTGCATTTGCACCTGTTTTGCCTGAGCCTTGCTAGATTAACATGTTATTAGTAGAATCGTTTATGCATACCTACGAGTTTTCGTTGAATTACTTGCTGGACTTGAGACTTGACTTAGAAAATTGGCAAGCTACATCATATTTCTGAGTTTAGAGCCTATAACTGGTGACATTCATGACCGGTTTATTTAGGAATGTGAGTAGTACTCCTTATGAGACATGTTTCCTTAATTTGCATAAATATGAACTTGATCTACTTAATACCTGTATGCGTTCGGTTTGTAGTTAGTTGACACATGTGGTAGAGGTTTCCCCTTATTCGTTTTACCCATAAACTCCACACTGCCAGAAATATCCCTTTTTGTCCCATTTACTACATCCTACATTTAGCCTGTCCTTTGTCAAGCTAGTAGTCTGTGTTCTTGGGGTTGTTACTCATTTTTGGTGGCATATGCTCTGTTGAGACGTTATTGGGAAGATGAAAAAAAGGAAAAGAAAAAGATGAAAAAAAGATTCGAAAAAGAAAAGAAAAAAAAAAGAGTTCTGTACTGTTCAAAGCAGTCGATCGACTGCCAATTATAGTCGATCGACTGAAGATCCGGGAAAGAAATCAACTCGCATAATTTAATCCTTATCTTTTGGCGATTTTTGCTCCCATATTTCATTTATATTTTATGGGGAGTTTATTGATTTAGTATTTTGGAGATTGTGAGTTTTGTGCTTGCTATAGCACCATTTCGTTTGATTATGAGCAAGAAGTTGGATGTTGCCATTTGGTTCCGTTTTGGTACTAGCTTGATCACCTGTACCTCCACTTTTCCATAATTGTTTTGCCTCTTCTTACCCGTACCTCACATATCCCATATATACCTCGGCATGTGTTATCGGTCATCTGTTTGGTTGGAATGCATATGTACGGTTGTAGAGATCATTTTCATATTTTATTGCTGGCATGTCTTCATAGGTCGTAGTTAGTTGAGAGTCACTACAAAATTAATTCTTTCTATCTTACATATATTCACCTGTATTCATTGAGTGATTTGAGCGACCCGTGAGAGTCCAATTTGATAAGTCTCTACAGTTGGCGGTGCAGCATGTTTTTAACGACTACATAACTCGTTTGCATGATTCATTTGCTAGTTGATTGTTGGTTGTGCATTAAATTGGTTTAGGCTTAACAGGTTGCATTTCGCTCTGAGATTGAACTCGTTCCATTAGATAATTAGATCGAGTCTATTTCTTGCTTGGGGACAAGCAAGGGTTCGGTTTGGGGAAGTTTGATGCGTGTCTTTCATATGATGTTTTACATCCCATTTTACACGCATTTCAGAGCTCATTCATGTAGTTTATGCTGCATTTCTCCCTATTTCCGTCTACTTCCGTATTTTTGTACATTATTGCAGAAATGTGAAGAATCCAGCGGAAATCGAGCTAAATCCGTCCCCGAGTATCTTGCATTACATGTGACGAGAATTATTTGCTTAAGGAACGAGCTTGGTGCGCATTTCAAGGCCCAAAAGACAAACCCATGAGTTTATAGAAGTCAAGTAGCAGCTCAGCCAGTCGATCGACCATCACCCTCAGTCGATCGACCAACTATCGGGTTACAGAAGCTACTGTTCAATGCTATCCCAGTCGATCGACCACCTACCTTAGTCGATCGACCACACTGCTGTTCCAGACGTGAATTAAAAGACCGAGGAACTTGAAGCCCATTAAGTTTAGGTTTTGGAATAATTGTTACGTACACTTTCTATATAACGTAACTGAGAATACCTAGTTTAGGAAAGAAGCATTATTATCAGAATTTTACATTAAGTTTTAGTTTACTAATTAGGGTTTGGGATATTAATTTGCATTGGATTTCCGTTGTGCTTTCAATCACTCCGTTACATTCCTTCTGCGAAATTTGGTATTCCTTCTGTTCTAATTTCCAGATTATTACTTATTTTCGTCATTAGTATAGAATTGCTAGTTAATTCTCGCAGCCAATTTATTGTTTATGTTAATTATTCTCTTTGTCGTTTCAAGCATGAATCCGTTAGTTAATTTCATCATTAAAGTTATTGTTTTTACCCTTAGCATGAGTAGCTAAATAAATTGTGCTAGGATGTAGGCGAGTTTTAGCGTAGGCGGCAAAGTATTGAACACGGCTGATTCGCATGTCGATCGATCGATCGACATTATCGGTCGATCGACTGACCTCGTGAGGTTACCCTTCGTTTTAATTGATTTTAATCTTATATTTGACGAATCGAATGCATGCGACCAGTTAGATGCTTATTTTATGACCGACCCATTAGATCGAAAGATAGGGAAAGTTATTTGACCACCAATTAAATCGACTAAACTGTGCTAAGATCGAAAGATAGGTATAGTTTAGACCGTTAGTCACTTTTCAGGACGAGAGTCAGTATTAGTGATATTAGGGACCTATAGCGAGATGGAAAGATGCTATTTTTTAAGAGTGGACCGAAAGGACCTCTTGTTTCCCGCCTCACTTGTGTTCGATTTAGACCTGTTTAGTATCTTTGCACTTTAAACTTTAATAAACCGATCATCCTAGTACCCCTTCTTTATCTGTTTAAACCGTCTTTTTAGTTTATTATCTTTATTTGTTCTTAGCTATAGACCATCTCAACTCAACCCCCACAATTGTTACCTTAGACTGAATATAAATCAACTAGAATTTACATCTGCCTCCTTGTGGTTCGACCCTGTTACCACTAGCCTAGGTTAGTCTTAATAGGAAATTATAAATCTTATTTTTGATACTCACAACGACGGGTATCAGTACCTTTGAATGTGAACCAAATTCCAATGCAATACACTACATGGCTGAGACTGCTTATGACACCCCCTTATAACAATAGTCTTGCCCCCCTCCCCCCCCCCCCCCCAACCAATATTCTCATTTGAAACAAAATCCTTCACGCAGACCCTTATTTTTCTTACCTATTCACACACATGATCTAAAACAATCTCATCCCTTGTCTTCGAAACTTATCTCAAATTTATCCAACCAAGTGAAAAATTAAACCCCTACTTCTAGAAAAATCCACAATCCAATGGAAACTAACCTTTGCTCTCGACAATGTTGTTAGAATTAAGATTTTACTTTAATTTGGATGGATGGGGTCAAGATTAGGTTTATCAGTATGATCTTTTGAGGTTTCTTGTTATTATTCATGTTACCTATATGTTTTAATGCAAGCGATATTTTGCTGATAAATAACCTTATTTATTATCACTATCCTCGTTAAACTCATCACCCTCCAGAAATGCACCCTCCCTCCACTCCACTAATTTACCCGCAAAATAAAACATCAGCCACTGTGATTAGTTCTTACTACTTGAAACAACCTCCAATCCACTACCAATATCACTACCTTTCTGCCACGTTTTACATCTAAAAAGTCATAAATCACATTCACCTCCATGAAACACCAATCTTTACTCCAGATGATATGTATCCTTGTCTCCCTTGTCGATGACAATTTATTTCTCCTTCAATAAAGAAAAGTTTAAGAAGCAATCTTCCCTCTTATCTCTCTCCCTTTCCCTTTCTAATCTTTTTCTCATCTCCTCCACTACCTCCATTCCAGATACTCAAACAAAGTGTTTGGGTACTATGTTTGTAAACTTAATAAGTTTGAATATTATATATATACACGAACTTTGGTATTTATTTCATTTTGCATAAATAAATCTTACTACCTCCATCTCATTTTTATTGTCATTTTTTCTTCAAATTTTATTATCTCATAATTATTATCTCCTTTCTAGATCTAGTAAGGAAAAACTTTAGTCAACCAACTCGTCGCAATCAACCTCATTCCCACTCAAAACAACCTTTAGCCCACTACTTAATCCCTTCGGTTCACACATAAAACGGTCTAAAATGCAAAGCTTTCATCTCTCTCTTGAAAAGTCCATCTAACTAACAGAAAACTAACCGCTACTTTCTGAATTTCATCATTTTTACCTCCCGTAAAGATTAAGTTAAACATGGAAAAAAATATGCAGAAACTTAGGTTTTGTTTGATAACCACATATTGAACATTTTTTTTAGCATTTTGAGAGTTTTTACACTATTTAAATAACAAATGTGCTATTTTGAGTGTTGATCATCGACATATTGAAATAGTATATTGTGGTGTAATTTCCTATTTTACATTATGACCTTTAATTAGTATATTATAAGAAAATAAAAATTGAGTTTTTTTATCTCTGAGAAAATTAAAGATCAAACTTTCTCTTTATCATATTTATAATTAATATTCTTCTCTTAAAATATATAAATTTAAGCAAGTTCAAATAAGTTAGCTAAAAGTTATAAATTACAAATTGTATGAAGCAGTATAATCATTTTTTTTATTAATATGAAATAAATGTCATAAACTTCATGAGAATATTAATGCGACAGAGAATTATAGAAGAGTTGGCAAGTACGTGACCCCCTTTTAGGTTTAAATTTTTTCATTTATTTTTATATTTTTGCCTAAAGGTGGTTAAAGCATCGCATTATGCATGACGAATATGTCTCACCCTTCCCCAATTCATATCTCTCCCTAAATTATAGTGATGATGTGCTCAATTTACACAATATATATATATATATATATATATATATATATATATATATATATATATATATATATATATATATATATATATATATAGAGAGAGAGAGAGAGAGAGAGAGAGAGAGAGATTGGATTTGGTGATTTTGGTTCTTATGGTGAGTTGTGAGTTGGGGAAATCTCAGCCACTAGATTATATTAGAGATGAGTGGCCAAGATCAAATCTTACATGTCATATAAAACCATTGTCATTCACTTATTTTCTCTTTTTTTCTAATGTTACTTTTTTTTTTTTACTTTAATTTTTTTTTTCTCTTTTTTTACCTCGTGTTATTATGCTTTTTTTTACCACTTTAATTTTTGTTTTCTCTTATGTTTTTCTTTAATTTACTCATTATGTTACCTTTTTTTGTTTTTCTTTTTGTACCGGATTTTTTTTACTTGAAATTTTTTTCACTCTTATTTTTTTACCTCGTGTTATTATGCTATTATTGTGCTTTTTTTTACCTGGATTTTTTTAACGACTTTGATTTTTTTCTCTCTTTTTTTTTACCACATGTTATTGTGCTCTTATTGTTATTCTGCTGTTATTGTGATGTTATTCTGCTGTTACTTTGATTTTTTTTACGACTTTGATTTTTTTCTTTTTTTTTTTTATCATATGTTATTGTGCTGTTATTGTTATTCCGCTGTTATTGTGATGTTATTCTGCTGTTACTGTGAATTTTTTTACGACTTTGATTTTTTTTTCTTTTTTTTTACCACGTGTTATTGCGCTGTTATTCTGCTATTATTCTGCTGTTATTGTTATGTTATTCCGGTGTCACTTTGATATTTTTACTACTTTAATTTTTTTTACCGCACTTTGATTTTTTTACACTGTTTTTTACCGCATGTTATTGTGCTGTTATTCTGGTGTTATTGTGATGTTATTCCGGTGCCACTTTGATTTTTTTACGACTTTGATTTTTTTTTCTTTTTTTTACCACGTGTTATTGTGCTGTTATTCTACTGTTATTCTGCTGTTATTCTGCTGTTATTGTGATGTTTTTTTCGAGTGGTATACATTTTAAGCGAAGGACAAGCAAGTAAGTAGTATCTTTATGTTTATTATGATGGATAGGAAACCTCGTCACTCCAAGCCCACATTGCCTCCTCGTCGGACATAAAATCAGGCCCAATTAGAAATCCGGGCGTTGTTTCTTTTCAATGGGAGCACATGCCAGGAAAACCAAAGGATGAAAATACAGTATCAAATGACAGCAGTGTCACCTTAACAAAATTTGACAAGCAGCCCGTATCGAACCCGAATGGATGATCATTATAATGCTCGCTAATTAATTTAGAAATTCAGGCTGTTCAAGTGACTCGTACCATTTTAATCCCTATATCTGCTCGACAGAAACCCTTCACATCTATATGTTTCCATTCCTCAATCAAAATCATCTTCTTTTGCTTCTTTATCCTCGTCCTTGCTTTATTTGTAGGCACAAGTTGACCTGAATTCTTCACATCAAAGTGTTTCTCGTTCTCTATTAAAACCTTCTCAATCATGTCTACCATTTTCAATGGCTTTGCACGCCTCCTCTTCCTTGTTGACTCGCTAATCAGAGGAACCACCTCCTCCAACTTCCTTAGCTCTGCGACCTTCCTCTCACCAAGCTTCTTTCTCAGAATCTTGCCTTATATAAAATTCAGATCAAGATAATTATCAATCATGTCCACCATTTTATGTAATTTAGTGTTATTTAATTTTCCAATTATTAAGGAATTATGGAAGCAGTACAGTTTACACACAATGAGTACATGAAAAAATCTGCTTATAAGTTCAGGCTGTCGAAAGAATACACATGTAATTCCGGAAAAATTGCAGAAATTTCCAGCTAAAATCCAGATAAACACTAAAGCACAGCAAGTCTTAGTCTCTTGCACATCTTCCCCTCTTGGCTACTTAATCTTGGAAAATCTCTTCTGTTGAAACTCAACCGGGACGCGAGGATACGCGAATCGTCTTGGCTACAAATCTCAAACCTCCGCACAATGAAATACCACAAATATAATGCTGAAAAAAAAAACTGACTTATTAAATAGAATCATACCACTTAGTGGTGAGTGACAGGATCTAAAATTTGTCAGAGAGTATTGGGCAATAAGCATGGAAGGCCTTAAAACTATAAATAATGTAGGATTAAATCTCCGATTTCGGTCTTGATCACTGTATCGATTTTACTCCATATCTATCATACGAGTAAAACTCAAGATCTTCAATTACATCTATGATTTGATGATTTTGTGATTGATTCTTCAAAAGTTAGGATTAAAAAGGAAATCTGACATGATTATTGAAGAAATAAAGGTAAGAGATATATGATGAACGCGATTTTTTATCTGGGAATGGAGATTATTAGAGAGTACAGTGAAAAAATAAAGGACGAACTGTGAAAAGGAAAGGTAAGTAGAGAGTGTGTTATTAAGGAATGGAGAACAGGGGGAAGAACGCGACTCTTTAAATCCCAAGCTTTGTTTCGTTTTTTTATTCAATCACAGCCGTTTGTTTCCCTTAATCTAATGGTCTTGATTTCCAAACTCACAACTCACCGTAAGAACCAAACTCACGAGATCCCGCCTCTATATATATATATATATATATATATATATATATATATATAGAATCAACAATAATTAGTTTGCTCCATATAATGGAATAGTACCGTTTTTTATACATGTAAATTTGTCGGAAGAAAAGCTTGAGAGAGATGATCTTCACTATGTTAGAGAAAGACTACTCTTACCCTTTTATGTGTTTTTCATGACTTTTTTTTTTAATGTTGATCGTTGCTTGAATTGAATCTTAATCTTATACATATTTCTATAATAAGTGTATCTAATATACCTTCAAGCCTCATTCAAATCTATTTTATTACTCGTGGTACCATTTTTACTTTAAATTGTAAAACAATCGCACAATAAAGTTTTTCAAAACATTTACTCATTTGTCATAATATGATATTTCGATTCGCAAATTAGCAGCAACTTTCTTTATCTTTTAATACTCCTTGAAAAATAGATATCAAACTTTGTAGTTATCAATAATTTGTGAATATCTTATTTAAATTTTGATTAATATACTTTTATATAATGACAAATGAATGTAAATAATATAATAATAAATTATCAATAAAAGTTGAAGTGTATTATTGTGACTTTGTGAGGGAAATAACTTTAAAATTAGTAGGAGAAATACATATGACATTTAAAAATAAACTTCGTATTATGTATAATTAAATATGACATTAACAATAACAAAAGACGTAGGGGCATATTTCAGCCTTCATTTTATTCTTTACATGAGTAAATTCCATGTAGTACGTATTATGCACGCACATTTGTCACAACCCAGTTCGGCTAGGGGCTTTTAGCCTCATAATACCTCTTTTTTTTTAATCGGAAGTTGTTATAAAATTGGATATTATAAATATATCAAAGGTTTTTTTTCCTTCTAATTTAATAAAAAGTGAACAAATACTAATGAATAATTTTTTAATATTTATAAATTGTAGATAATTAATTTATTTCTTGTTTCTAATAATAAAATTGTAAAATAATTAATTAATTCTCATTTATAATAGGAAAATCATATTCCTAATTATAATAGAAAAATTTAAAATAATTATTATCTCCTAATTCTAATAGTATAATTAGGAAAAAAAGTCTTAATAAATTGTTAATTTATTTCCTATTTCTAATAGGAGAATGGTAAAATAAGTAATTAATTCTCATTTCTAATAGGAAAATTATATTCCTAATTATAATAGAAAAATTGTAAGTAATTAATTATCTCCTAATTCTAATGCTAATAATATAATTAGAAAAAAAAAGGCTCCTTTAGTTATATACTAGATTTAATACCCGTGAAATGCACGGGCCATTTGTAATATTACGTTATATAAACAACGGATAAACGTCGCATTTTAGAAATTCATTACAAATTTAAGTCCCTTTCTTTAAAAGACTCAATACAAACTCAGATCCCATGTTGATTAACCTACGCATCCTAAAACATTTAATCGAGAGAAATGAGCAAGTAAGCTTAACTTTTAAGGCAAAATAAATTAAGGATTTTTCTACACGGTACTTTTTTCTTTAATTTTAAATGGTATTCCTCTTTTGTAAAGGTAAAAAAACATCAATGTGAATATGAGTTCTATAAGTACACTAAAACTTGGGAGAGAGAGCCTCTCACTAAGTTATTGAGATACCACTCTTTCATACCCCTTTATATATTTTTCGTGACCTTTTACTGTTGATGGTCAACGAAAATCATTTTAAATCAACTAATTTGTCAATCATCAATAATTTTATTTGATTATTTGCCGATGCTCAATATATAATCTAACATTAAAGTATTAAATAAATCTATCTATCTTTATTATAATAATAAATTATAAACATAGTCTTCAATCTTGATGATTCAATAGTCATGGCGAGTTGAATACAGATTTACATAATTCTTGCCTCTTTACTTCTTTTGCACCTTTTCTCGCAAAATAAAATAATAAAACAAAATAAGTGAAATGAAAAGGACAAATGCGTTTTTAAAGGCTGGCAATTGCGGTTAATGTATTATACAACTGATTGTATATACAACTTGTTTAATGTAGTTGAGCTTTCTTATAAAGTTATCGAGCACTACTAACAAAATTAACGAGTTATGATACAAAGTTATTGAGCTTAACAAAATAATTATTAAGCTCAATAACTTCGTAAAATAGCTCCAAAACTTGTAAAATAGCTCAACAACTTTGTGTAAGAACTCAACAACTTTGAGGCGGTTGTACAATACTACTATACAACTGGTTGTAGGATAGTATTTGTGTGGCAATTTGATATATTAAAACAAAACATGAGTTTAACTAAACTGGGCTCTCAACGAAAATAGGATACATGGTATAATTATCAATTCACAGTACATGTATGCAGATCATCATGCAAATCTCATAAAATTTGGTGATTATACAATCTCATAAAATTTGGTGATTATACTAAGGTCCATTGAGGTATAACAATGGAGCCTTTAAAGAGACGTAGTATATATTTACTGAAACATGGTAAAGCTTTGTGATCTCATCATCAATCATTTTTTTCAAAGAAGCACAAAGATATACCCTTAATTACAATAAAAAGGCATCACATATCTAACGTTTTTAAACAATATACTCGTACTTGTTATCATACTAATTATATGATCTTAAATGTGAGAATTTCTCCACCAATCGTTAAGTAATAAAGAAAATAGCTTTGTACCGAGATTATTATTGCAAATGAAATAAGTATTTTTCCTGGTTTAGTGCAAATAAAATAAGTGACCTTTTTTTTTTAATTTGCAAATCACGTATTAATGATTGTGACTGCGGATTTTATCTGACCTTAAATTATACTGTAGTCTCTAGTACATAGTATAGTCAATGTAATATTTTATGATGCTGAGAACTTTCAAAGAGATGCCTAGACAACACGATAAAGTTTTTACCATGTGATTGCTTACCAAATATCAACACACATGCGGGTTAACCAATAATACCAAATAAAGAGTCGGGTGATGACAAAATAAAATAAAAAACCATGATCAACATACATTAATAAGGGTATACTACAATGATGAACAAATAATGTTACGAAATAAAACAATTTTGAGCTTGTTGCTTATTTGAGAGTGGATTACTAAGCTTTTCTCCAAATTATCTACCGATGTATATTGAAGTTCAAACCAAACGTCCTCATATGGCTCTGGAAATTTTCCAACTAAAAGACTTAGAATAACAACCGAATTAATGAGCTTATATATACAATCTCGTATACTGAGTAATAACTAACTTTATTATAGATGAGTATTAAAACATACAGAAATTGTGTTGTATGGTGCCAATTAATAATAAATAACTAAATAAATATGTGAAACGTAAATTTTAGAAATACCTCTTGATTCATAGAGTTATAGTTGATATATAATTACAAAGTTATGCATGATCACCGCATCATCAAACTACGTTAAACCTGCAAATATTTGCAACGATTAAATTCAATTAATGATAAATCTAACCAAAAACACATTCAAAGATGGGGATATAACGCACACAAAACCGTAACTGTACCCAGTACACACTACACAAATAATAAAAGAAAATAGTAAAAATAGTCTTGACAAATAAATATGCAGCTAGCAATTTGACGGAGTCGTATATATACACAATTTGTGGAGTCTTACGGTTATACACAATTTGTGGAGTCTTTGGGTTTGATTGTAGTTGTCGTGGTAGTAGAGTTTTACGTATTCCCTTCCTACAAACACAGTAATAATATTTTATTTTATCTAATCACAAAGTTTTTTATATTTGCTTTTAAAATTGGAGCAGTTTATAGATGTTGGAGACTCGAAAGTCTTCCGCGAACGTTGGACTCTCTGTAATCGCTCAAAAAAAAACTTCCTTTAATAATATAGATAGATATTGATTGATTTATTGATTATTCATGTAAAATAACCCAAATAAATTAAACAATGATAAGATTAGGGGTATTAGAATTTGGCTAGGATAAACATAGCAATATATAAGATGTCTTTCACGTGTACTTCTCTTTTCATGGTTCTTCACTTGCATGTTTACTTTATTAACGTGCTAGATTTAATGCCCGTGCGATGCACGAGCCTATTCGTAATAGGCTATCGTGTAAATGTAGTAATCAAAAACTGTTTTCATGGTCACAACTATATGCTACTTTATTGTGTGGCGTTCTACCCATGTGTGAGCTTAATGTTATGATCAACTCATTTATGTGTTAGCTGCCAAAAAAAAAAAAAAAACTCATTTATGTGTTTTTGTCGAAAGTTACACACTCTTAACTGACTAACGGTTTTTCCAAAAATATGGCCTTAACATTCATGTTAATACTCCCTCTTATTCCGGATAATCGTCCCATTATTTCCGTCTAGTCGGGTAACTGTCCCATTGTCTATTTTTGGCAAGTGTTGTGTGGTCCAAATTCAATTCCATTTCCGTCTATTCACATAACTGTCCCATTGTCCGTTTTGTGTGGTCTAAACTCACTTTCTTAATTCTTGTGCCATTTTCACAATGGGACGGTTATGTAGAATAGGAGGGAGTATAACTTATACGGAGTAAATCAATGTTTGATACCGAGCAGTCTAGCACTAAGCATCTAGATCATTAGCTTGTGTGAACTTCTTTATGTTCTTGGTTATTTTTACTTCATCAAGTTGCGACTTCGGTGATATGCATTGCCATTATTTACTTCATCAAGTTGCGACTAATTTAGACTATCTCTAATAATTAAAAATTAAAAGTTGGAATCTCTAATATCGTTCGCAATTTTTTTTTCCAAAAGTTGGAATCAGATTTTAGTTGCAATGTTGAAAATTTTACTTCGTATCACTATAAGACATTACACTTGAATTCTAAACCATTATTTTAAAATAGTTGTACATGATATGATAACAAACAAAAAAAAAAACTATAAATGCAATTTGTATAAGCATGAAAAAGTTAAATTCAGGGGAGGGATCATTATGATACATGCGTGCAAAATAAAGAGAATGTCTAGGATAGAAACTATGACACTTTTTACGTAAATAATTTGGAGCTAATCAAATTCTTAATCCAATTTTTGCTGACAAATAACCATAGAATAAATAACTTGCAATCAAATAACTTATCATCTCATCGTGATTGTGAAACTTTGAAAAAAAGTTTAAAACTTAGTTAGTGACATAATAATAATCAATATTTGAACAATATAATCTTGATACCACTTTTTTCAGCTTTGTAAACAGGAACAATTGAACAATCATCAAGCCATGGACTCATAATTAACCATTTAACCTAAATGGTCACCAAAATAACACATTAAAGGCGTAATAAAACAACACTAAAAACTTAGGAGAGACGGTCTTTCAGTAAGTTATTGAGAGACCAGTCTTCTGTACCCTTTTATTTATATTTCGTGGCCCTTTTATTGTTGATCGTGACATAGTAATTTCGTACATATTTACATGATAAATGTACCCATTTTATCTTTAATCATGATTTGTACCTATTTTATTAGTTTTGATACCACTTTTTCTTAAAATTGTAAAATAGTCTCTCAATAAACTTATTGAGAGATCTTAATAAACTTATTGAGAGACTGTAATAATGTTAAAAAAATACCTCTCCTAAGGGAACCTATCCACAAAATTAAAACTATAATCTTTATACTGTACAATATCAAAATCAAGCAATTATTCTCGATTTCTCGATACAAAGGAGTAGTAAACATTGAAAAGGGACATTATGCATGTTCATCTTTATGATTTCTAATATGATACTACGTACTCCGTATCTTGTAATTGATGCATTAGTGAGAGCATCCGCAAAGGTGGGGAGGTGCCTCTCCATATGTCCTCTCTCTCCTCATATGGGGCTCCTCATTGTTGCACAAAGCTCCCCAACATTTGGGGTTCCACTGTTTTTAGAGGAGCTCCCCAAAAAAAAAGTAAGGCAATTTGTGTTACTTTTGGGGAGGTTCCCAAATTTTTGTGTGTAAATTGGGGAACCCATTATTAGTGGAAAATGAGTTGGACGAATAAGAAAAGGAAAGAGAAGATATGGGGAGCCTCACCTTTGCGGATGCTCTTAGTGCATTATCATTCGTGGCTAAAGGCAAAAAGAAACTATGTACAAACTACAACTATTCAAGAAAACACCAGAAACCATAATATATATCTCATGCCACCTTATGACTTATGTTAACTGACTGAGCCCCTTACCTGAAATTCAACCAAAATTATTAGCATAGAAGATGATAATTTGATATTAATGATTAAAAAACAACTTGGTGGAGAAGAAAAAATTAAAGATGATAACTCTAATAGTAGTTAATAATAAATAATTTCTTGGAGCACAAAATGAAGTATGATTTATATACATTCATGTAGCGTGATACATGCTTTTATAGATTGTTCCGGGTGTAATTCCAGAGCAAGTATCGTTACCACCCGTGGCTTGCAGAATAATGTCTTGGGTTAAACCCTCCTTGCTTCTATCGTCCCTCTCGGCCTCTCCTGCAACAATGAACGAACTGAGGGCTTGGCTTTGGGCCAAGCGTACTCACTCCGACGCTCAAGTCAGTAAACTTAAAGGATTAAGCTGTGTTGCTTGGCTAGGTATGTATTGTAGAGAGATAAGGGAGATATTACCAGATGAATAGTGTATTTAGGTTTAGTTGATGGATTAGTTGGATCCTCTCCTCAATGAAGGTTGATGAGTATTTATAGGCTTTCACCTTTTGTCACGTAGTGGCCAAGTGGCCAAGTGGCTAGCAGGTGGAAAGACGGATCTACCCCTCGGCCGAGGGACCTATGGCAGGCCGGCGGGCTATGTTGACTCACCGCCGAGGGGTCTTGGATATGAGTACGCGGATGTATGCCCCGGTGGCCGGCGGGTTGCCATGCCGAGACCCAAACTAACAGCCGATGGGCCGCATCGGCTAGGGTCCGTCTAAGTCGTTGACTTCTTTGTGGATATCTTTGACCTTGCTCAGTGTGTTGACTTGGTCAGCGGTGCAGAATATGCCCCATCAATTTGCCCCCAGCGTAGTCTATGCCGTGGTATGGGCTCCGATGTATGTTGAGCATATACTCTGCACTAAGTAAATTTCGCGAATTTTTCTGTATCGGTGTCTCCTTGTGTATCGGCGTGGCTCTTGTTAGGCCGTACCATATGCCATATCCCCCCTCCACATGGATGCGTAAAGGGTATCCGATGTGGAAAAGAACATGACGCTGGCCGAGACCAGGGCTGAGAGTGCTTAGGTTGACTTTGATTGCCCCCGCCGTGCTTCCCGGCTTGGTTGATCGGCGGCCGTGGAGAGTAGATACCTAGGAATTTGTTTGAGGGAGATGAACAGTTGAAGAGATGTGAATGGGCGTGTTGAAGACGCTTGGTCACTGTTGCATTGATTGACATTCAACTGTTGCAACGATTGACATCCCGCGGTTGCATGTTTGACACGTGTATGTTTGCTGATTGGTCGACGCTTCATGGGCTGTGCCCTGATTGGTCCTTCTTCATGGGCTTTTCTCTATAAATAGGGCAGTTATTCCGTGATTTTGGCCTCCATTTTATTTTCGAAAATTTTCTCTAAAATCTTCATCTCTCCAAACTTTCAAGGGTTGCCTTCTTCTTCTTAATCTTCGGAGTATTTGATCCGGCGAGTGTTATTCTTTAAGGTAAACAAGCAAACTTTTTATTTATTTTTCTTGCTAGTGATCTGTTGTGAATCATGTCTTCTGCTGATGTTGGACCTAGTAAACCTGCGTCGGGGGGCCCTAGGTCTCCTTCTCCTGAAGTTGATCCTCAAATTCTGGAGGAATGGGAGGATTCTGATTCTTTTGGTGATCTTGGTGATGATGCGGAAAGGTCTCGTCCGAGTGAGGGGAGACAGCACGTCATGGATCACGGCTACGTCTGTAAGATCCGTCTTGATAGTGCTTGGTCCCGTAAGCTTGCCCGTTGTTCCGGCGGGAAACTTTTTGAGGATCATTTTTTCTTTGGTAGGGGATACGAAATTGTTATCCCTGAGGAGGGTCAGGCCGTATGCTTTGCCCTCCGCCGGGTCAGACTTGGCGTATACCTGCGGCATTTGGAGTACGGGCTCCGGTTTCCGCTAAATGGGTACGTTATGGCCATAATTAGGGCCATGAACGTTGCTGTTGCCCAACTGCACCCGCTGGCCATGAGGACCATAATTGGTTTTGTCTGGCTTTGTCTTTTTAAGGGAGAGGCTCCGACGGTGAATTTATTCCGCCGACTTCATCATCTCAAACCGTCACTCTCTGGCCGCGTTGGATGGTACAGTGTACAAACGGAGCAGGGCTATGTCTCTGTTGACAAACCCTCTTCTTGCAAGGACTGGCAAGGCCGGTGGGTGTACGTTAAAGTGCCGGATGACTACCCGCTGCCCCGCTCCTTCCGGCATCAGGTTAACTTGCGGTGTGAGACTAGGGCGGAGCATGACAGATGGGTCACTCGGAAGCATCTTAAAATGGATGCTAGCAGGGTCGTTCTCAAGGAGGATGAGAGGCTGGCAATGAGGCTCTTCGAGGTGGACAAGAATGGGATGACGAAAAGATGGATTCCCCCGACGCAGATCGTTCTTCAGGATGAGCCGCTCTGCTATGTCGGCCTCATACCGGCCCTAGCACGGGGTGAGTGGGGTCGGTGTGAGGCCCATCGCCGCTCTCAATGTTTCTTTGTTTTCGAACTTCGATTTGTTTCTTCTGCTTGACTCTTGCTTTGTTCCTTTTGCAGACCACTTTGGACCGGACCTATCTGAGGATCTTCTTCGGAGAATGGGGCTGCACAAAGATAAAACCGTTGCTAACTTGCATCCCAAGGCTCTAGCCCATGACCGCAGGGCGTCGCCGAATGATCTTATGGAACAGCGGCTGAAGGTCTTGAGCAAGGAGGAGGCGCAGGCGAGGGTCGTCAGCGGCGTAGTGCGTCGGACGCGGAAAACAAAGTCTTCAGCGGCGACAGCGTCGACACCGGTCCCAACTCCCATCCCCTCCCCTAAGAAGGTGGAGATTGTTAATATTCCCGATGAGGGGGATTCTGATGCGGAGGGATCTCCTCTTATCTGTAGGAGGAAAAGAGCAGCTTCTACCGCTGGCAAGGAAGTGCCTCCTCCGATCAAGAAGCCCAAACATGGTACCTATCTAGCTTGTGGCTTAAATTTAGCCGAACCATTAGGTGTTTCTGATAAGTCAATGTTGATACTGATGTTTTAACTGAATTTCTGCAGACCAGCCGCAGTCGGCTATTGCTCACGTTGGGCAGCAGGCGGTGGGGTCCTCTGCACAGGTTGGTGATCAGGGCACTACCGTCAACCCCTCATCCCAGAAGGCTTTCGCCTCCCAGCCGCGGGCTAGTGGTCAAATTGTCACCACCGTCCCTTCGTCCCAGAAGGCTTCCGTCTCCGAGCTTATAGAGGAGGGCACGAAGCTGATTAGGGAGCTGGCGAGGTGGAACGTGGTTACCGGTGCTCGTCTCATGGAGCAAGAGAAGGCCGTGGCTCGGGCTGTTCATGAGCGTAATGCCACTAAGCAGGTGGCTGCATCGGCGAAGTTGGGTCTCCTCAATGAGCAGAGGCTTAGGGGAGAAGCTGAGAAGGCACTCTCGGCTGAGAGAAAACTTAGGGAGGACGCTGAAAAGGAGGTCCTTGCTGAGAGGGCCAAAGCCGAGGCTGCGGCCGCCGCCGTGCCGCGAAACCGCCGAGGAAATGTGAGCTCGTTCGGGGGCGCGCCGACCTCTACCTCCAGCAGAGGAACGAGTCCTGGGACCTGTTTAAGGCTCAGGCGGAGGTGGTTCGGGGCAAAGAGGCCATCATCAAGCAAAAGGAGGCGGACATCGAGATGCTGCAAGCCGACATGCTTCCCAAACTATGCGCCGAGTTCCGGGATTTGGCCGAAGATGCTGCTAGGGAAGTTATCGGGGAGCTTTTCCCTCTTGATGGTTCCTTCCCGTGGGGCAGGTTCAACGCGCTGCTTGATGACAAGCTCGAGGCGAAGGAGAAAGCCGCGGCGGAGAAGGCCAAGGAGGCGGTGAAGGCGAAGATGGAGAGGGAGGCGGCCGCTGAGAGGGCTAGGGTGGCTAAGGAAGAAGCCGAAAGGATGAGGGCAGCTGAGGCTGCTGAGGCCAAGGCTGAGGCTGCTGGGTTGCCCACTGAAGAAGATGCGGCTCGATGAGGACAAGTTTACAGCAGATCTGTTTCAGCTCCTCACATGCTACCATGTGCTGCTTGATGAGAACAAGTTTATAGCAGATCTACTTCAGCTGTCCGGGGGCCAATTACTCAGCCCTTCCTCCCCGCTATCTCTTGATATATGAACATAGTGGTAGTTTTTGCCTTCTTTTTTTTTTTTTTTCTTGTACAGCCTCGGTAGGTTGTGTTTCGGCTTATCCCTGTGGGAGCGGCCGTCGTCTGTATTCTTTTCACTTGTAATTTTACTTGTAACTTATCTTCTAATAATAGCTCGCTTCTTTCGCCTTCGGCCTGGCCGAGGTCTTTATCTCATCTTTGTCAGAGTTGTCTTCCTGTATTCCTAATTGAGCGCCCCTTTTGTTTCCGCCTCGGCTTGGCCGGGGCCGTTTTAGAGTGCGTATCTCAACTGTGTTTCAATGCTTCCAAGATACTTCGTTTGTTTTTGCGAGTGTAGTGTGCGATGGCCGTTACCGTCGTGGTATCCGCCTTACGAGGGTGATTGCCGCTTTTGTCGGATTGACCGTGGGAGCCGGCGTTGGTTTCTTGACAGAGGTTGCCGCTCTTGTCGGTATGACAGCGTGAGCCGGCGTCTAATTCTCGATAGCGTGTTACGTGGCGTCTACCACTTGGAGTGACTGCGACGGCATCAAACCTCTTGGGGTGACTGCCGTGGCGTCTACTACTTGGGGTGACTGCGACGGCGCTAATTTCTTGATGGAGACTGCCGCTCTTGTCGGTATGACAGTGTGAGCCGGCGTCTGTTTCTCGATAGCGTGTTACGTGGCGTCTACCACTTGGAGTGACTGCGACGGCGTCAAACCTCTTGGGGTGACTGCCGTGGCGTCTACTACTTGGGGTGACTGCGACGGCGCTAATTTCTTGATGGAGACTGCCGCTCTTGTCGGTATGACAGTGTGAGCCGGCGTCTGTTTCTCGATAGCGTGTTACGTGGCGTCTACCACTTGGAGTGACTGCGACGGCATCAAACCTCTTGGGGTGACTGCCGTGGCGTCTACTACTTGGGGTGACTGCGACGGCGCTAATTTCTTGATGGAGACTAGCTCTTGTCGGTATGACGGTGTGAGCGGCGTCTATTTCTCGATAGCGTGTTACGTGGCGTCTACCACTTGGAGTGACTGCGACGGCATCAAACCTCTTGGGGTGACTGCCGTGGCGTCTACTACTTGGGGTGACTGCGACGGCGCTAATTTCTTGATGGAGACTGCCGCTCTTGTCGGTATGACAGTGTGAGCCGGCGTCTGTTTCTCGATAGCGTGTTACGTGGCGTCTACCACTTGGAGTGACTGCGACGGCATCAAACCTCTTGGGGTGACTGCCGTGGCGTCTACTACTTGGGGTGACTGCGACGGCGCCAATTGTTCCGGGTGTAATTCCAGAGCAAGTATCGTTACCACCCGTGGCTTGCAGAATAATGTCTTGGGTTAAACCCTCCTTGCTTCTATCGTCCCTCTCGGCCTCTCCTGCAACAATGAACGAACTGAGGGCTTGGCTTTGGGCCAAGCGTACTCACTCCGACGCTCAAGTCAGTAAACTTAAAGGATTAAGCTGTGTTGCTTGGCTAGGTATGTATTGTAGAGAGATAAGGGAGATATTACCAGATGAATAGTGTATTTAGGTTTAGTTGATGGATTAGTTGGATCCTCTCCTCAATGAAGGTTGAGGAGTATTTATAGGCTTTCACCTTTTGTCACGTAGTGGCCAAGTGGCCAAGTGGCTAGCAGGTGGAAAGACGGATCTACCCCTCGGCCGAGGGACCTATGGCAGGCCGGCGGGCTATGTTGACTCACCGCCGAGGGGTCTTGGATATGAGTACGCGGATGTATGCCCCGGCTGGCAGGTTGCCATGCCGAGACCCAGGCTAACAGGCCGATGGGCTGCATCAGCTAGGCTGTTCTAAGTCGTTGACTTGCTGTGGATATCTTTGACCTTGCTCAGTGTGTTGACTTGGTCAGCGGTGCAGAATATGCCCCATCATAGATAATTAATATGGACAATTTATATAAGAAGGAAAAAAGCGAGTCACTTAATCTTAAAATTAAAAAGAAATACTCACTCAAAAAAATAAAAATTAAAAAAGAAATCAGAAAACTTGACTTCTACGTGCAATCTATTATAGCGTCTATATATATATAATTTTTTTTGATGGTGAGTAAAAGATTGCCAGTTACATAACTTGTTTGGCATCCATCTATATTAAGTTAGCTTTTTATTTCTAATAAGTTTCATAGTCTACAAAATAGCATAAAATACAACTCGTTACTAATAGTAATAAAATAGATGAATAATATCATAAAAAAAGATCGAAATACCTCTTTTTAACCTTTGTTATTGCTAGATCCTTCCATGATTATAACTGACAACTGTGGAACAACAAATCATGCATTAGTATAACCGGACAAAAGCTACAAAATAGTTACGAAAAATTAACTGGGCAATCAACATATCAAGGAAGTTAAAGCACATTGAATTCATCAAGCATGCAACTAAACGTAAACGGTATTGATCTCTACTTGTTTTTGCAAATTATGGAGTCTTTATACATCTTTATATATATATATATATATATATATATATATATATATATATATATTGATCTCTATTGTTATATATATATATATATATATATATATATATATATATATATGAACTAATACAAAGGTGTTTGAAGCCTATTAAAACCCTTGTTTTTATTAGTGTTTAGGATACATATATACGTGAGATTGTGGAGTATAAGACTATAACTTTTATTATTGGGAGAGATTGTGTAGTATAAGAATACTAACTTTTATTATTGGGATTTTGTTATTATTTTTAGGGTTATTTCATATAAATAATCCAACCTATGTCTGTTCTTCTAAAATTAATCCGACCTATATTTTAACCCATATTAATCTAACCTATGTACTTATTTTTCTCAAAATACCCTAGTGGAAGGGTTACCTGCTTAACAAGTGAACCCTTTTACCCTATGTAATCTTATCCCTTTCTTTACTCTTCACTCATTTTTCTCTTCTTTTTTTCTCTTCTTCTTCCTTTGGTTTATTGTTCTTGTTCCAGAAAAACTTTCCAAAATCTCTTGTTAGTTAATTGGCCATAATTAGAACTTATAAATCCTTCAAATGTCTCAAGTATTCCATTCCCTACACTATTAAATCGTTGATGCAACAAGCAGGCAAATTATACCCAATTGAAATTTTATATGTTTAATTGATTTGAAGATTTGTTGGGAGGATAAGCATAGTATATTAGTATCCCTATTGTTCATTTTTTTTTCAGATTCTCAAAACTTAGCATTATTCTTGTTTGATGGTTTGAGTCCTTCAATGCTCCATTTAGGCAATGCATTATTCTCTTCTGATTTCTTTTATTCCTCTTTTATAATTATATATACATAAATCGTTTCTCATGTATACATAAACCATTAATACCCATCAAAACACCAACCATAAACCTACCAAACGTCAACCTTACTCTATTTTTCTGAAACCCCAACTTCGTCACCTTCTCCAACCATCTCCTCACTTTTCGGTTTTAATTCCCTGACAATCGACATCTTCACTTCGAGGAATCTCTGGCGAATCTGCGGCAAAATTGATAATCTTACAAATTTGGGGAAACTTTGGGATTTGGAAACAAAACCCTAGGTTTGTTTTATTTAGGAAATCTGGGATTTTTATGATTAATGATGCAGGGAGAGTTGGGGCATTTTCGATTTCACGGAGAAAATTGGACTAATTATTTGGGCAATGAAGGGACAAAGTAAGACGACATGTCAATAGCCTCTGTATTCAAACAACAAAAATTTCCAAAACTTGAAAGAATTAATGATAATAAAAGAAAAAAAATCGACTGCTGATGATTTAGAAAGAAGAAAAACAAGAGTACAGTGAAGAAGATAGAAGAAAGAAATGGAGGAGTTAAATAAAAGGAAGGTTACCCATTAAGGATTGACATTCACCGGTCATAACAGGTAAACATTAGTTCGTTATTGGACAAGTTTGTGGCCGTCTTCATTGATGACATATTAGTCTACTCTAAGACTAGAAGGAGCATGAGGAGCATCTGAGATTAGTTTTGCAAACTTTGAGAGATAATCAGCTATATGCCAAGCTATCCAAGTGCGAGTTTTGGCTAGAGGAAGTGGCTTTTCTGGGTCATGTGATATCTAAAGAGGGTGTGTCGGTGGATCCTAGCAAGATTGAGGCAGTGACCAAGTGGGAATCACCGAAGATTATTGCTGAGATTCGGAGTTTCTTGGGTTTAGCTGGTTACTACAGGAGGTTCGTGAAAGACTTTTCTACAATCGCGAGGCTTATGACAGCTTTGATGAGGAAAGAGACTAGTTTTCGGTGGGATGGGAGTTGTGAGACGGCATTCCAGACCTTAAAGGAGCGTTTGACCACAGCTCCTATTCTAGCTTTACCTGAGGGAAGTGAGAACTTTGAATTATACACCGACGCTTCAAAGAATGGGTTGGGATGTGTTTTGATGCAGATTGGGAAGGTTATAGCTTATGCGTCAAGGCATCTGAAGCCATATGAGGAGAACTATCCTACTCATGATTTAGAGCTGGGTGCAGTTGTTTTTGCTCTTAAGATTTGGAGGCACTATCTTTATAGGGCAACTTTTAAGGTGTTCTCAAATCATAAGAATCTGAAGTATATATACACTCAGAAGAAGCTTAACATGCGACAGAGACGATGGATGGAGATGATTGGGGACTACGACATGGAGATCATCTATCACGAGGGTAAGGCTAATGTTGTTGCAGATGCTTTGAGTAGGAAGAGTGTTCATTCACTGTGTACAGCTATGGCTTTGCTGAAGTTGAGGGATGAGATGTCCAAGATGGGGATCCATATGATTCGGAAAGGGGATACCGTCGGGGATTTGACGATCGAGCCAGATTTGTATGGGGATATCAAGAGAAAACAAGAGGTTGATCCAAATATCCAAAGATCCAAGAATGAAGGTCAAGGGTAGAGAGTGGCACGGGTTTT
Organism: Silene latifolia; assembly: GCF_048544455.1. Lineage (NCBI taxonomy): Eukaryota > Viridiplantae > Streptophyta > Magnoliopsida > Caryophyllales > Caryophyllaceae > Silene > Silene latifolia. The sequence continues at coordinate 163,191,314 of NC_133526.1, forward strand.
AGGTTTTCTATCCACACAGATGAAAGTGTTCGTTTTGATGGGAGATGGTGTGTCTCCGATGGTGCAGAGTTGAGGAGAGTAATCATGACAGAGGATCATTGCACTCCTTATTTAGTTCACCCAGATGGTGACAAGCCTTATAAAGATCTCAAGAAAACGTTTTGGTGGCCTAATATGAAAAGGGATGTGGCTGAGTTCGTGGCTAAGTGTTTAACATGCTAGAGAGTAAAGGGTGAGCAACGAAGACCACAATGTAAGATTCAGTCCTTTGAGGTACCTGAGTGGAAGTGGGAGTCGATCTCTATGGACTTTATAGTGGGGTTACCAAGGACACAGCAAGGTAACAATATGATTTGGGTGATCGTCGATCGTTTAACTAATTTTGCTCACTTCATTCTGATGAAGGATACTTGGACTAAGATACAGCTAGCTTTCGGTTACAGAAAGCATGTGGTTCGATTACATGGTGTGCCTAAGGATATAGTGTCGGATTGAGATGCGAGGTTTATCTCACGGTTTTGGCAGGAGTTGCAAGATTTGATGGGTACGACCTTAAAGATGAGTAAAGCTTTTCATCCTGCCACAGATGGTCAGACTGAGAGGACTATCAAGACCTTGGAGGATATGTTGAGGGCTTGTGCCCTTGACTTTGGTGGTAGTTGGGAGGACAGGCTGGATTTGATTAAGTTTTCTTACAACAACAACTATCACACCGGTATAGGAATGACACCGTTCGAGGCTTTGTATGGCAGAAAGTGTCGAAGTCTAGTTTGTTGGGATGACAGCGCAGAGGCAGTGATTTTAGGACCGCAGATGGTGCAAGATATGATAGAGCAAGTTCGACTGATTCGTCAAAAGATGAAAGCAGCTCAGGATCGTCAAAAGAGTTATGCATTTTTGCACCGCAGAGACATCGAGTTCGCAGTTGGTGACAAAGTCCTTTTAAAAGTGTCACCGATACGAGGGGTGATGAGGTTTGGAAAGAAAGGTAAGTTAAGCCAGAAGTTTATCGGTCCGTATGAGATCTTGGATCGTGTAGGTGAAGTAGCCTACCGGCTAGCTTTACCACCAGCATTGGATCGAGTCCACAACGTGTTTCATGTTTCACAACTCCAGAAGTATCTGAGCGATCCATCACATGTGCTTGAGGTTGAGAACATAGAGCTTGATTAGTCTTTATCTTATGCGGAGGTTCCTAAAGAGATCTTAGACCGCAAAGTACGCAAGACAAGGAATGGTGAAACCGTCTTACTTAAGGTGCTTTGGTCTAATCATAATGTGGAAGAGGCCACATGGGAACAAGAGGAAGCTATGAGAGAGCGCTTTCCCCACCTTTTTGAGCAGGTATGTTTGGTTACGGGGACGTAACCGTTGTCTTTTTTTTGGGGGGGGGGGGGGGGGTAGGAGATGGTCGCATGCTTGTTTTGAGTTAGTTTGAGTTGGTTTAGCTATGTTTGTGTCATCTTGTCAGTTTGTGTTGAGTGTTTTATTTTATGTAGTGGGAGTTGTTTGGTTCTGGTAGTAGTTGTTGAGGAGTTGTGTTAAAAATCCGGTTCATAAGATCCATGAAAGTTGTTGGTGCATTCGTCAAACCAAAAGGTATCACTACATACTCATAGTGACCATAGCGCGATCGGAACGCTGTCTTAGGAATATCCTCATCTGCTATCCTTAACTGGTGATAACCCGACCTCAAATCGATCTTAGAGAACACTCCTGCGCCACTCAGCTGGTAAAAAAGATCATCAATCCTTGGCAAAGGAAACTTGTTCTTCACCGTGACATGATTCAGCTCTCTGTAGTCGATGCATAGCCTCATGCTCCCATCTTTATTTTTCACAAACAACACCGGTGCTCCCCATAGTGACACACTAGGCCGTATATACCCCGTGTCTAACAGATCATATAGTTGTTTCTTCAACTCTTCCAGTTCTTTGGGTGCCATACGATACGATGCTTTAGATATAGGACTTGTCCCCGGTTTACGCTCCACATTGAAGTCGATATCTCTCTTAGGTGGTAATCCCGGTATCTCATCTGGGAAGACATCACTAAACTCTCCAATCACATGTATATCAGATGCTGTCAGCTACTCCGCGCGCTGATCTCTCACTTGGCAAAGAATCAAGGGACACTTCTTCCTCAAACATGACTTTAAGGTCATTACAACGATGAACTTACACTTTGGCCTCACAACAAACCCCTTATAAGACACTATGACACCCTTCAAAAACACTTTTTTTTGTCGGCAATATATCTTAGCATCATACTTATCCTACCAATCCATCCCGACGATGACCTCAAACCCATCCATAGGAAACTCTAACAAGTTGACCGGTAAATCTACCTCCCCTACCAACATGGATACATCTCTATACAGCTTAACACAAGACACCGACTCTCCTGAAGGTATAAACACACTATCTTTTACAAGCTCATACTCCCCCAAACCCATAGATAAGGCATGACCCTTACACACAAAGGAATGGGTTGCCCCAGAGTCAAATAAAATGAAAGACGATGTATTATGAACAAGAAAGGTACCGGTAACCACATGAGCATCGTTCTCAGCTTTCTGTTTGCCCATCATAAAGAGCTTCTCGCTGTTTTTCTGTCCTCCTCCTTGGACCGAGGTATTTGAAGTAGTCGGCTTAGCTGCCGAGTTCTGAGTCACACTGTTGTTTGGGCGCTGATAGGATCCTCCACTGTTGTGGTTGAAGCCGCCATTGTTGTTGTTGTTCTGCCCTCCACCGTTACCCCAAGACCCAGATGGTCTGTTGCTAGCAAAACTTTGGCTCAAAGCCTGAGAGAAACTCCCCTGATAAGCTCCTGAAACCCTCCAACTTTGGCACTGGTAAAGTCGTGCCTCTTGTGACCCACTCCACCACAGTTGAAGCAAGTAAGGTTGGAGTTGTCACTAACACTCCGAGCACCACATCTTCCCCATGCTCGAGATCCCCCTGCAAACCCAAATCCTCCAGAAAAAGCCCTAGACTACCTATAGTTGCTCTTCTTGTGGCCCGACTGATTGCCACTTTCACTCTCTGCTTTCCTCTTTTCAGTGGTTCTTTCGTTAGCCTCCTTGGCCAAGTCCACCAACCTCTCAGCATGTCCAGCCCGTGTATAGACCTCTTTCAGATCGCTAAGAACTCCTGCTGGTAACCTATTCATGATCTTAGGAGCCAACCCTTTTTTCGAACCGAAGAGCCAAACCTCGCTGACCCAGCTGCATATCTTCTACATATCAGGACAACTCAAGGAACCGGTGATAGTACTCTATGACAGTCATGTCGTTAGTCATGGTGAAAGAATCAAACTCGGCTCTCAGCTTGTGGCGGATGGCTCCGGTATAAATTGTTCCCTCATAGCACTCTTCAGACCTGCCCATGGTATACCATCGAGCCCCTCATCCTTGTAGTATTCCCTTGCATCTTCTTTCACATTCTGCCAACAAACTGCAGCCTCACCTCTCAGGTAGTACACCACTTGCTCAACAGCCAACTCCGCCGGACACTTCACAACGTCAAGAAGACTCTCCATCTCTCGGTGCCAGTTATCAAGCAGCTTAGGTTCTCTGGTGCCCTCGTAAGTCGATGGGTTAAAGCGGGCAATGATGGTGCTCAGGTGGGTTACGTCCACCGGTTTCTCAGCCCCCTTACCTACATTCTTATGAGCCTCAAGGAGTACATCCTGCTGCTCAATCATACGGGCTACCTTATATGTGGTCATCTCAGATGCTTGGATATACGGTGCTGACCTCTTTGGCGGCATTTTGAGCTGATAGAAGCAAGCAAAGGTAAGCACATAGCCTACGGCTCAAAATAAACATGATCCTCCGCCAAAGAAGTACTCGGCTGAGTATGGTGAGATACTCGGTCGAGTATAGACTACTCGGTCGAGTATTACTATTACTCGGTCGAGTGTTCCACTCCAGTAGCCAACGTCAAAAACACAGAAAACATACTCGGTCGAGTATGCCATACCACTCGGTCGAGTGATCATAACCAGTAGCTACTGGGCCTACTGCTACTTATATCCCAAACAACACTCGGTCGAGTGCCTGGTTACTCGGTCGAGTACCCCCTACTCACTCGAGTACCCGCCCTGCTCGGCCGAGTCATGCCAAAAATGAGCTATAAACTATCGTTATCATACGTAAACATGCTTTTCTATCAAGATATATACAATGCACAACTACCCTTTTAAAAGCCACACAGTAACATATAACATGCTCAAAATCTATCATATACAAATTCGCAATTCACCTTTCATATACTACCATGTTCCAAAGCTTTCATCATTTCGTCCAACAACTTCACAAGATTCAAGCTACAAGTACTACACACATGACTTAAAGTACACATACAGTTCCCACGACTTCCTCATGTGACCGGCTCAAGATTGTAAAGCCTTAATGCGACTTCGGGACGTCGATCTCCAAAGTCTTTGCGGTAGATCCAAACAACTCTCCCCGGGTTCATTTTATTTAGACTCCCTATGTTCATTGGGTTCATTAGTTTTAGGTTCCAGAATCGTCGCTCTGATACCACTTTGTGACACCCTCACATACCAAGGTGCCTTACCAGAACAACCCTAGCATGAGAGACCGTCATCATCTCGGTTGCCCGAGGTTAGTATATCAAAGTTACCAATCCAAAACAATATTTATTAAAGTATAAATAGTTAATGATTACATGTTCCAATACCAAAACCAAAATAAATATTACTAATGTTCAACAATTGAAAGTGAAAGATAAGTCTCATGACAGCGGAAGCTAGACTCGAGTGATCACTCCTCATCTCATCCCAAAGCTAATGACCATCATCACCTGTCACAACCTGTTCATTAATGTGTACATCCCCTCCTGTGGCGGGTTCCACAGAGGACGAAACTAGGGCGTGAAGCCACTCCCTCAAGTGACTCCACTCAGCCGAGGACGCACCTCGCGAACATCACCAACAACCATCGCAACACCAACACCAACACCAATCTCCACTCCAACAACAGCAGATAATCACAATATCAATCGTACAAATAATTACCACATAATCTCAAATTAATTAAACAGTAAACCGACTAGGAAAACCCTACCTTAGCACAAACTGCAATGAGACAATCAAGCAAGCTAGAATAGCTCCTCTACAAAATCTCCACCTAACAACAATCACATAATTCCAATTACCACATGCCAAAACCCCTTTTTCCCCATATCACAAATTAGGGCCAAACCCTAAAAGACCAATCAATAGAACTTAAGAAATCAGAAGCTTACCGACACAATCGACGCAAGGAAAGATGAACTAGACACACGAACGATCCACGCACTAGAGAGAGATTTGGAGAGGATTAGAGTTACGTTGTAGTGCTTAGGTTTTGTTAAAATGATTAAGAACTCTAAATCGCGTCTTATATAACTCTAATCCTTTCTAAATCAAACCGCGGAAATAATACTCGTCAGACCGGATACTCGGTCGAGAATAGAGTATACCCGGCCGTGTATCCTCTACTTGGTCGAGTATTCCCATACTCGACCGAGTATTCCTGGGCAGTAAACTGTCCTGAAACACACGACACACTTACTCAGCCGAGTAAGCCATATTCGGTCGAGTAACAGACTTAGAAAACCGTGGTATTACAATAATTTTGTTAGAAACTCCATTCATTATTCTATTATATCTATAAATATAATTAAAAGACAACAACAAAGCATTACCTTTCACCATTCCCCCTTTTATCTATCTATAAATATAATTAAAAGGCAACAACAAAGCATTACCTTTCACCATTCCCCGTTTTTTATTCATTTTTAAAATCCACATCATCATGCATTATTCAAAAAAGAAAAAGTTGGAAAAATTATGTCATTAATTAAAGCACAACAAATATTAAACTTTGCATCTTTTTTTCCTTTAAGGAAAATTAAATAACAATTAAAGATCAAAGTAAATAGTACATTTTAAATGATGGAGTTTTATTGTTAAAACAAGTTATATGACAAATCAAAATTACGTTAATATTAAACTTTGCTTCTTTTTTTTCCTTTAAAGAAAACTAAATAACAATTAGAGATCAAAGTAAATACTACATTTTAAATGATGGGATTTTATTGTTAAAACAAGTTATATGACAAATCAAAATTATATTTCATCACTTTATTTTACGATATTCATAAATGTTATCTTTGTTTTGCTATATACCCCGTCAATTTCAATTAATTGGAAATATAAAGAGGACTTAAAAAATTAATGTCTTTATCATATGTTTTTCATATAATTGATTGTACTTTAACTAACGATATAATTTTTTCCAACTTTTTCTTTTTTAAATAAGGCTTGATGGTGTGAATTCATCGAATGAACAAAAAAGGAAAGGGGTGAAATTAAATGTGATGTTTGATCCTCTCTATTTTTCAATTTTATTTTTCTCCCACTTCAATACATACTTTTTATGTTGTCTTTTTGTTACTTTTGTTTGTTTCACATAATTATTTTTGCCTTTAATTTTTTTTTCTCACATCAATATACATTTTATATATACATTGTTGAATAACATGGTTTTAGAAAAGTTTACATGGGGTACTCTATGTTATCGTTTTAGAATTATATGCTAATTTTGTTACGCTGTTATAATATTTGAACACATTATATGAAAAACTTATGGTAATGACATTATTTTTTTATGTCCTCTTTATATTTCAAATTAATTGAAATTGACGGGCTATAAAACTTAGGAGAGACAATCTTTCTATAAGTTATTGAGAGACCGGTCTTCCGTACCATTTTATTTGTATTTTGTGATCCTTTTGTTGTTGATCATGACATAATAATTTCGCACCTATTTACTTACTAAATGTACCCATTTTATCTTTATTCATTACTTGTACCTATTTTATTACGATTAGTACCACTTTTTCTTAAAATTGTAAAATAGCCTCTCAATAAACTTATTGGGTGACCGTCTCTCGGAAGACCTAAATATCGTAAAATTGTAGTATTAAGCACAATTTAAGGCACAATAATAACTATTAAACTTTTGCTTTTTATTTGTTAAGAAAATTAAACAACACTTTATATTTATATCTATATATCTTTATACAATATTGTTAAAAGGCAAACTAATCAATCTTATTAGATCATGTGTCATCTATATGATGTTGCTTCGTTTTCTATTTTTTCGAGTCTCCAAGTCTCGATTAGACAAGAATTAAGGATAGTTAATGATAACATGTCTAAATTAATATGTGAATGGTTAACATTCTTCAATTTAACCATAGATTTTTATGTTCCACTCTTTCATTTTCACATTCTTCTCAAGTGAAATGACTATTATTTTTATGATAAAATTCTTTAGTATTTATGACTCTTAAAATTCTCGAACTTTAAGAGATAAATGACTATTATTTTGAGGATTATTTTTATGATAAAATTCTTTGTTATTTATGACTCATAAACTTCTTGAACTTTAAGAGATATAAGGATATTATGAATTAAGGGGAGTTATGATATAAGACTATATATAAGAGTTAATATGGAGCATTACTTATGTTCCATTACTTTTGGATAAATGATGACCTTTTAGATGTACAAATATTAATTTTATCTTTGTATAAATACTAATGCTAATAGAATAGATTGATACACAATCACAAAACAAATATTATTACTCTCTAAAATCTAACAAGAGATGAGAGTGAATTTGTACACTTTTATATATATATATATATATATATATATATATATATATATATATATATATATATATATATATATATATATATATATATATATATTGAATCATGTGAGGCACCCTCCTTAGGGTGAGGCAGCTGAACCCTTTCTAAACCATTGGATCTAATAATTATAGGCTCACCAGATTATGACACATGTCCCTATATTATGTCATAACACACGCACCTCAATTCATTATTCCTCATTTACGCGTCATTCTTCTCTCCCCTCTCTCTCTCTCTCTCTCTCTCTCTAACTCGACTCGCATTGCCATTAACGTTGAGCTTCCGACCGCCATTGCTAGTGAGCTTCCCATCCGCTATTATCCTCTCAAAACACACGGTCATTACTCTTCTCATTTACTTCATCCTTCTTCTTCTTCTTTCTCTCACTGTTCAACTCGTATTCAGCTCGTCACTCGCCATTAACGCTGAGCATCCCATCCGCCATTATCCTATTCAAATCAGGTATTTTCGATTGAATAAGTTTCGTATCCTTTTCGTCATTATCATTGTGCTTCAATTACTTATTATTTTTGTTTTTATGCAGGTTTTAATCGTTTACTTAGCATAATCAAGCACCGTCGGAACGCCTAACATCAATTAAAAAGCAATTTTCCTGCTTCTTCCTACGGTTTTCCCTCTTTCTTACCTATTATCACTTAAATTCAGTTAATTTTTGTAGCTTATTGTTATATTATCTTCAAACTTGGACTTAATGTTTGTCATCTGTTTGTTAAGATTTCGTTTCCCTTCTTTTGTGAAACCTACAACTTATTTTATGAATCTAGGAGGTAAATTTGTGAAACCAGTAGCTTATTGTTATATTATCTTCAAACTTAGACTTAATGTTTGTCATCTGTTTGTTAAGATTTCGTTTACCTGCTTTTGTGAAACCTAGAACTTATTTTGTGAATCTATGAGGTAAATTTGTGAAACCAGTAGCTTATTGTTATATTATCTTCAAACTTAATCTGACTTCTGCTGTTGTTGCTTCATTTTTAATTTTAGTAGTTTTGCCTCTATTTTGCCAGTTTTTGCCTGCTTGAGTACAGTATTTTGTGATTAGCTTGTCATTCTTTGGCGGCATGTTGCATTTTCAGAGGTTTGCATAAATTAAACTAGCTACTTTGTCTTCTTAAATGTGTTGTTGCTTGAGTGTTCATTAAATAAGGTCTGAGATTACAAAGAAGCAGAGAAACAAATTAAGAAGAAAAGAGCAAAATAGATGACTTTAACCACTTATAATGACCAAGTTTCACAAAACAAGCCCTTAGATTCACTGAATAAGGTCTGAGATTCACAAAACAAGGTCTGTGAATTCACCAAATAAAGGTATGAGCAAAATAGATGATTTTAACCACTTATAATGACCAAGTTTCACAAAATAAGCCCTTAGATTCACTGAATAAGGTCTGAGATTCACAAATCAAGGTCTGTGAATTCACCAAATAAAGGTATGAGCAAAATAGATGATTTTAACCACTTATAATGACCAAGTTTCACAAAACAAGCCCTTAGATTCACTGAATAAGGTATGAGATTCACAAAACAAGGTCTGTGAATTCACCAAATAAAGGTATGAGCAAAATTGATGATTTTAACCACTTATAATGACCAAGTTTCACAAAACAAACCCTTAGATTCACTGAACAAGGTCTGAGATTCACAAAACAAGGTCTGAGAATCTAAACCTTTTTATTTTCCCTGCTTTTGTGATTCCTAGATCTAATTTTGTGACCCTCCTTCGCCTTTGTTTATTTTTCCAGCTTGTTAGTCCAACTAACTAGGAATTTGGGTTTTGTATTTTCACATTTTTTTTTGTTTAACTAATAGTTGTATTTCACTTGTTTCATAGACAAGTATGACAACTTGGTGCAATGGTTGTGTTGTTAATCTTCTTGACCAAGATCAAGTGTCATTTCGCGAACTTTATGTCACTGAAAAACAAACAGCTATGGATTTCTCTTTTTCGCCGTTAAAGGAAGTTATAGTGCCTGACCAAGCATATCATTCTGTTTTTAATAATCTAGATCTTATGCAACAAATCTTCTCTAAAATTGATCATTACGAAGATAAAGCACATATAGCTCTCGTATGTCGAAATTGGGCTCAACTATTTCTGATCCACAAAAGTGCACCTGGGGTCACCATGGCATATTGGCTTTCTGTAGACATAAATGATGTGAATGGTGTTCGGACTATTCGTAGGGGTCCTAGAATAGTCTTTCAAACATGCAAATGTTTCATGACAGAGGATATGATTGCCCAATTCTTACTGCATTATCACCAAGCAAAAATTCCATCTCAGAGTACTCATCTAAATGCTCTTGATGATGTTGCACGCAGTCAAGTTAATGAGTCATTGCATGCTTTAGCTACGCCAAGTGAAGAACGAGATATAGCTATTTGCATTGCTGCTGACTTACTAGTCACTCGTAGAAATATATCTTTTCTTGACTTACCTTTGATGATGTATATATAGCCTAGAGTTGTCCCTTGTTTGTAATGTACTATCTGTGTAACTAGGGCTTCGCACTTTAAGGTTTTAACTTTGCCCTTTTGTTATTTTGTATAATTTTCTAGTAGTGTCAACCTTCTATATAATTATGTACGTCTTAGTTTAACATTTTGGATAACATAAATTATCATGTAATCTTGTACTTTGTTTTAAATATTTGCATGGATCACTTTTCTATGTATAATGTAATGTTCTTTACTTCTGATTTTCCATTTAATTTTGTATTTGTTATCTTACATATTGTTCCATGCAATGAACAAGGGAAATGGTTTAGGGTTGGATTAGGCGGATCCGCGGTAGCGGTCCCGTTTTTGGATACTCGGCCCCTCTAGTTAGATTCCGTCCCCCAAAAAGGGTTCACCCGGTCCCTCTAGGGTGTCTTTTGGTCTTCCGCCGTTCGAATTAGTTGAGCAAGGGAAAGGGTTTAGGGTTGGATTAGGCGGATCTGCGGTAGCGGTCCGCCTAATCCAACCCTAAACCCTTTCCCGTCCCGTTTTATGACACCCGGCTCCTCTAGTTAGATCCCGTCCCCCAAAAAAGGGTTCAACCGCCCCCCTTGTAGGGTGTCTTTTGGTCTTCCTGCCCCTCAAATGAGTAGCAAGGGAAAGGGTGTAGGGTTGGATTAGGCGGATCCGCGATAGCGGTCCGCCTAATCCAACCCTAAACCCTTTCCCGTCCCGTTTTAGGACACCCGTCTCCTCTAGTTAGATCCCGTCCCCCAAAAAGGGTTCACCCGTCCCCCTGTAGGGTGTCTTTTGGTCTTCCTGCCTCTCGAATGAGTAGCAAGGGAAAGGGTTTAGGGTTGGATTAGGCGGATCCGCGGTAGCAGTCCGCCTAATCCAATCCTAAACCCTTTCCCGTTCCGTTTTAGGATACCCGACCCCCTACTTTAAATCCCGTCCCAAAAAAGGGGTTCACCCGTCCCCCTTGTAGGGTGTCTTTTGGTCTTATTTTGTGAATTGTGGAACTTTTTTGTGAATCTTGGAACTTATTATGTGAATCCTGGAACTTATTTTGTGAATCCTGGAACTTATTTTGTGAACTTATTTTGTGAATCTTCTAACTTATTTTGTGACTGCTGGAACTTATTTTGTGAATGCTAGTATTTACTTTGTGAACCTTGGTACTTATTTTGTGAACCTTGGAACATATTTTGTGAATCTTGACCATAACATTCTGAAACTTGTAACTGAATTGTTGTATACTTTACTTAGTTTGTATTTCCTTATTAATGAATTTTGGTGTATTAATTTAAATAATAAATAAACTAAATATAGTGAAGTTTTCTTTATTTTGTGAACTTATTTCCCTTGCTTTGTGAATAATAGGCTTTACTGAGTTGTAGGAAGCAAGCCAAGCCAGGATGAAGCGACGTGTTGAGGACGTACTGAAGCTACTGAACCACTCTACTGAAGCGCCTACTGAAGCTACTAAACCACTCTCTGAGCCAGCTACAAAAAAGAAAAGAATTTACAAAGATAGACTGCCTGTGTTGAGGACTCGGATGTCTCCTGCTGGGCTTTACAACTTTCTCAACAATAAGGACAATCCACCATTAGATAAGCAGATTCAAGCTATACAACAAATAGGATTTGGTTCTCTCTTGCTTCTTCAAACAGATGTTGTTCCGGGTACCTTGGCGTATTGGCTAGTTTCAAATTACAACCCCTTTAAAGGATCGTTGTGTGGTTGGAAACTCCCTATTTTAGAGGAAGATATCCATCTGTGCCTGGGATTGCCAATGGGTCCAAACATTGTTGAAGAAGCAAAAATTGGAGATAAGTGCCCTTCTTATTTGTCTGTTTTGGAGGAGTTCAAAAGTCACTACAAAGGTAGTTCCATTGAGGTCAAAGACATATTGCACAAGCTCTCTACACAAAGAGATGATGGAGATGATTTCAAACGCACTTTCATCATTTATATCTTCAATGCTCTTTTAGGCGGTGTTGTAGGGAATCGGGCAAGTTTGAGACTTCTTAAAAGTTTGGTAAACACTGACATGATCTCCAAATTCAACCGGTGCAATTTCATCAAACACAAATTGGCTGCCCAAGTTGAGTCTTGGCAAAAGGAGGAGTGGGAGACCAAAAAGCTGAAAGAAAATTGGTTTGGTGGACCTATTATGGTCTTGGTTTTCATTTATCTTGACCGATGTGTCTTCAAATCACGCTTTGTTACTCGGCAGTTTCCAACACTCTCAACTTGGACAAAAGAAGCTATATCTAAGAGAGTTAAGGAGGAAGTGAATGACAAGAAATCAGACAAGAAAACTTTCGGCAGGGGTTCTATTGAGCCTCCAATGGTCATCAACCACCATATTCCACAGTTGTGTCCTCCTCCTCCAAAGATTGAGCTCGACCAGTCTTCCAAGTCAACAATTCAAGATAAAGCATCTGAAGCTGAAGCTGAAAAATTACCTCTACCTGGGAATGAAGGCATTGGTGAGTTTGTCCATAAACTTGCTCTTTCCGCAAAGGCAATGGCTTAAGCTTTTGCGGACTACAAATCACTTGCTAGTCAAGCTCCCTCCAAACTGCCTTCAACAACAACACTGAAGAAAATAGTTGCAGCTGTAGATGGCATAGCAGAAGGTTTTAAGTTATCTCAACAAGAGGATGATGCTGAAAATATGGAGGATGTGAAGAATGAGGAAAAGGTCTCGGACATTATGGATGAGAATATCGTTGAGAAAGTGGTTGACGATATTCATGAGAATGTGGAGAAAGGTGGGGAGAATGTGCAGAAAGGTGGGAAGAATGTGGATAATTTGTATGGGTGGACTCAGCGAATTTGTTGTCGGCATTGGATGCGATGGGTGAAGCTTTGCAACCAATAGCGCCACATTATTCACCACCACCAAATGCAGAATACCCATCCTTTAGGCTCCTAGCAGCTGATGACCACTTGTTGTCTCCACCTGAACCTGCAACATCTTCTCAACCTGAGCCTGACACATATGCTGTTGTGTCATCCCTCCTTTCACTCAGCCCACTCCTTTGGTAGGGAACACATCCTCTCATACTGCTCTGGATGATGTTCTTCCTGTCAAGGACGTCACTGAGCCTACAATTATTGAGATAACAGCTACTCCTCCTACTATTGTGGTACGGAACACAACTCTTGATGTTATTTCCCTACCAGATACTCCACTTGTTTCAACAATCGATAAACCATCTGTCAAACGATCTATCAGTAAACGATCTGTCAGTAATGTCTATATTCGTCGATCGCCACGTCATTTGGCAAAGTCGATTGCCAGTGTTCCTTGCAAAACCCCAACTACTGCTGCAATCCCATTTCCCTTATCTCCATTACCAATTGAAGACGATGTTCCAGTTTGTGGTAAGAGGAGGGTTGTAGTTCCAGCGGAAGTTTTCCGATCGCCCTATTTGCAAAGAAATCTTAATATTATTAGGGATTTGAATCAAGCTGAGAAACAAGTATTAGATTTCATACTTGGCGAAGCATATGATGAAACGGAGATTCTTTTCCAAAGTCAATGTCAGACTTTGACAAGGAGCCAGTTGAAGAGTGTGGCTGAAGGCGATCGGATATCTCCTCATGTCGTAGATGTTTATTGTGAGATCTTAAATAGTATTGAGATATTCAGATCCCGGACTTCCCCTTCTCGTTTATTTGTGCCGTATAGAAATGAAAGTGTTAGTCTTATTACTCTCTACTTTATCCAATTCTCCAAGTCTATTTTATATGATGTTGACTTAAAATCGTTACTCATACTGATCTTATTTTTTGTTCCCAATGTCTCTACAATGTTGATGTTTCTGGAGTTCAACTAGTAAGTCTTTGATTTTGGTCTGCTTATATTTCAACTTAAGTTCATTTTTGTCTTTTTAATTCAGTGACTTTTTGTCCTTTTTTCAGGTTTGCGCTCCAATAGTCTCCGCCTTATGCCCACCTTTCTTGATTTGTATCGACCTCAGAACTAAAAGTAGCAAAATGAAAATCATCCATCCTATGAAAGGCAGATCTGTGGATTATTCTTGTTTTATACAACCTGTGGTACGTTTATTGTTTCCATTTTGCTTAGGAAAATGTGTGTTATTGTGATTCTACTAGGAATTGACTTTGTGAATGTAGGACTTTATTTTGTGAAGCCTACACTTAAGGTTTGTGAATCTTATCACTTTAACCAATTATGTTGACCAAGTTTCACAAAACAAGCCCTAAGATTCACTGAACAAGGTCTGAGATTCACCAAGTAAGGAAAAGGGCAAAATAAGTGACTTTAACCACTTATGTTGACCAAGTTTTACAAAACAAGCCCTAAGATTTACTGAACAAGGTCTGAGATTCACAAAACAAGGTCTGAGTGATGTGACCATTATTTGAGCGTATTTAGTCCCCGAATTAGCCTTGTTCCCATGCTTTTTAGTGCATATTTAGGTCATTTATCGTCTTTAGTCCTTTGTTTTGCATATTCTTTGAGGTTTTGTTCCCTTGGTAGGAAAGGAGTGCAAACCTTGCATTTTCTTGGCAAAATAGAGCTAAATTGATTAAATTCAATGACCAAACATCAAAGAGAAGACAAGACTAGAAGGCCTTTGTACATATTATAGTAGATGGGCAATGATGAGGAATGATCCTTGCATCTCCGACAAGATCCCCGAGGATTGTTGGAAGAAGGAAGAAGAAAAGAGGAAAACTGACCAAGAATCCGAGCGGCTTGACCCTCGGGACGCTCGTCCAAGAAGGCCAGAATCCGAGCGTCCGGCAATAGAATCCGCTCGTCCAACAGCCAGTTAATCCGCTCGTCCCGCTGCCTTGGACGCTCGGATTGTGTTACAGCAACTTTTCATTTTCTTCTTGTTCTATGAAGGATGCGCATATTTCGGAAAGACCGGCAAAAAGGAAACCGACATCTCTTTTGAGAGGAGCGATTCCTCAAGGACTTAATCGTCATTTAAGCCCTTAGTAAACCCTAATTTATGTACCTAATCCCCACTATAAATACCCCATTAGTCTAATTAGATAATCATGTTCTTCTTATCAATCTCTAGTGTAGTTTATATCATTCTAATCTCTTCTTAATCTTGTAATCAATTTCTAATCAAGTCTTAATACAAATCTCATTTCCTTAATTTCTCTTTTGTTCATCTTTTATTTTGGGTAATTGAAGATTATTTGGGTTATTATTGGGAGATTGACAACCTACCAATCATTCATCAAGTACTTCTATTATTCTTTGCTTTATTATTGGAATCATTAGTAGGTATAATTCTCTTAATCCCTTTTTAATTATTGTTAATTATCTTCATTTATTCATCATGTTTTGCTTTGTTAATGTGATTGACAACCTTGTTAACATGTCAAAATTGATAATGAGTGAATAGTTTCCTTAACTAGGGTTAATGGGTAATTAGGGGAAACCAACATGGGGGATGATTCATGCTTAAATTAATATGTTTTCATAGTTTATTTGTTTGCTTGTTGTGATCTCAACTCATGCACATGTTATGTTTGATGAAATGCGAGCCTATGAATCCTTGCATTTTTACCCATCACTTACCTTTTCAATGAGACTTGTAAGACATAAACCAACTCGAGTCTCATTAGACCATGCATGTAGTTGAGTAGGGAGGATTAAGTCGGCTTGTAGGTGTTGTACAATCTAATCGATTCGGCTCCGGGACCCAAACCTTCCTAGGATTGTAAGATATAAACCAACTCGATCCATCACAACAATAATTGCTTGCTTATAATTTGAGAATATGTTTGTATGATCAATTGCCATGAATCCTCTATGACCCCATGACACCCTAGTGCCTTTAATCAATTGTTTACATCTCATTTTAATCATCTTGCTTATTTACTTTTATTGCTATTTAGTTTAGTGATCTTCTACTTCAAACCCCAAATTGTGACACCCCTAGATACCGCTACTTGCAATTGAAAATCTTACTTCAATACCCGTCCCTTGGGATCCGACCTTTACTTGCCTCTTTACTAATAGTAGAGTTGTTTATGAAGTTATAAATATTGTTTTGGTCTAGGTGCTCTTAACGACAAGTAACCGAAAACTAAACCTCCAAGTGAGTCCGACCAAAAGTAGCGCCGTTGCCGGGGACGGTGTTAACTTGATTTAGATTTTCTTAGATTGTTATTAGTTGTGTCTTTCTTTGCCTTGGGGAAGTAAAACTCCTCAAGGTTTGTTCTAATTGTTTTGAAGTTGTTTGATATTTTGCATGTCTAGAAGATCACAAGGTAACTTGTTACCCTTTGATCACGAAATTGAAAGGACTTTGACAACCAATAGAAGACTTGCTAGAGGAACTTTGAGAGGTATAGGTGAGGTTGTAGATATTCAAACAAATACTATTGAGTTCATCAACCCTTTTGCAAGAGAAGGTGAGGAGAACCCAACACCAAATCCAACACCAAATCCAACACAAAATCAACCCACAATGCCTAAATTTTCATCACATTCCGTACCAACCGAGGAGAACCTACCCAATGGTACTCCCACACCACAACACTTAACCGGAAATTTCATTGCTAAATCCGCATTTATCCAATTAGTCGAAAGAAGCCAATTTGGGGGGATGCCTAGTGAAGACCCTCACTCTCACATGGTGACTTTTTGTGACTATTGTAATGCGATTTCACAAACCGGTGTAAATCAAGACCAAATTCGATGGGTCTTATTTCCTTTTTCTCTAATTGGCACCGCAAAACAATGGTTGAAAGGCCTTGATAAGGTCACTCTTGGAATTGACTCTTGGAAGAGATTGGCTCTAGCTTTCTACAAAAAGTTCTACCCACCGGAAAAGACTAACATGCTAAGAGCTCAAATTACGGGTTTTAAGAAAAGGGATGAAGAATCTTTGTATGAAGCTTAGGAGCGATTCAAGGGAATTTGTCGCTCATGTCCTCATCATGGACTTAGCGAATGGTTCTTGGTTCAACAATTTTAGAATGGTCTTTATGAATACTCAAGAAACATTCTCAACATGGGATCAAATGGTATATTCACCGAAGTTGACGATAATCAAACTTGGAACAAGGTTGAGGAAATGGCGGTCCATAACTCACAATATAGTAGACCTCGCAAGGCTACTAGAGGAGGAAAGCATGAAGTGGACTCTATTACTCAATTGGGTGCTCAACTTAGTTCTCATATTGATACCATAAAATTGAAATTTGAGAAGGCTATGGCTAAACTTGAAGAAGCCTCAAAATCACCAAAGCATCATGTTAATGCCATGGTAGCATCTTCATCAACCCCAAGTGGGATATGTGAGAATTGTGGAACTTTGGGACATGACCAAAGTGAATGTAGGGGAACAAATGAACAAGTGAATGCTTTCCAAGCATACAAGAGTGGTACCCCTTATTCCAACTATTACAATGAAAACACCAAATTCCACCCAAATCTCTCATACAAAAGCCAAAATGTTCAAAACCCTCAACAAACATACACTCCACCTCCCATGAGAAACCAAAATCAAAGACCCTTTTTCAACCAAAACCAAGGTTACCAAAATCAAACTCCATACAATCAACAAAATGACTAAGGTTTTGATGTTCAAAAAGCGGTCCTCCAAATGCAAAAGAATCAACAAGAGTTTTTCACTCAAATGCAATAGGATAGTCAAGCAAAGGATATCACCATCAACAACATCCTAGCCCACACCAAAATGTTGGAAACCCAATTGACTCAACTAGCATCTTCAAGTTCTCAAAGACAAAAGGGGCAATTACCACCTCAAAGTAATCCCCCAAGACATGAAATGGTTAGTGCCATCCACTTGAGGAGTGGTACGAGATATGAAGGACCAAAGAAGCAAGTTGAGAATAAAGTTGTGGAAGCTAGTGACAAAGAAGAAGTTGTGCAAAACACCAAAGATGGAGAACCAACAAAAGAAGAATTTTCAAAGAAAAGTGAAGACAAGGCCAAGGAGAAGGAACCCATTGTGATTAGAATTCATTTTTCAAGTCGTCAAGCTAAGCCCAAATTTGATGACCAACTTGGGAAATTTATGGAAATTGTAAAGAATTTGGAAGTTTCGATTCCTTTCACGGAATTAATCAATCAGGTACCGGCCTATGCGAAGTACATGAAGGACATCCTTACGAAAAAGAAGTCGATCCAGAAGCTTGAAACTATCGCCTTCACTAAGGTGAGTAGTGCAATCCTTCAAGGGAGTTCACCTCCGAAACTCAAAGATCCGGGGAGCTTCTCAATACCGTGTACCATTGGCGACACCACGATCAACAAAACCTTATGTGATCTAGGGGCTAGTGTAAGTGTTATGCCGTACT
Source organism: Silene latifolia (assembly GCF_048544455.1). Taxonomy (NCBI): domain Eukaryota; kingdom Viridiplantae; phylum Streptophyta; class Magnoliopsida; order Caryophyllales; family Caryophyllaceae; genus Silene; species Silene latifolia. Next base: position 163,209,842 of record NC_133526.1, read on the forward strand.
CGGTGAGTAAAAGGTTAGGGATGGGAGAGCTTAAATGTACCAACATCACACTCCAAATGGCTGATAGATCGACGAAGACACTGTTAGGGATATGGGAAGATGTTCCCGTGAGAGTTGGGAAATTTTTCATCCCAGTGGACTTTGTCATTGTTGACATGGAAGAAGACTCCAATATTCCGATCATTCTAGGTAGACCTTTCTTGCACACCGCGGGTGCGGTGATAGATGTGAAGCACGGAGAGTTCACTCTAGAAGTGGGAGACGAGACCATAACTTTCAATCTTGACAAGACCATGAGAGCTCCCCGTTTATATGAACCATGCTTCATGGTTGATCACTATAGCCGGAAGGATGATGGGAAGAAGTCGGAATTTCAATGGAAGAAGAAAGTTGATGATGCTCCATCAAAAGAGCAAGAGAATAGAAACAAAGAGAGCTTGAAAAGCTCACCCATGACAAGTGAAGAGGATGGCCTCATTGGCCAAATCAAGAAAGGAGGAGAGTTGTCTCTATCAACTCAAGAGATTTTTAATGATCAAGTAGACGAAGTTTGCGGTGTTTGGGATGATGAGTTTGAAGGGATTTTCAATACCTATATTGGCAACGCTATCGATCAAGACCATCATGAAGGACAACAAGTACAAATATCTATTGAGTATCTTTATCATGATAATGAACAAGCCTTCGACTACTTCTTCAAGGTGTTGAGTAACATCAACAACACCTTGAACATGCCCCCATGACATCTCACTAAGGATGAGAGTTTGGTGGAGTCCTCTCCAAACCACCATTTGTAAATATTCTAACTCCCTAACTTGCAATTTAATTCTTACATTGCATTTTTGTCATTTTTGGATTTATATTTTTGTGCCTTGATCAAGATATTCATCTTTTTTGAGAGAAGTGAGGGAGGGACTAATGATTTTATTGATGTTTAGTGCTTTAACTTAGTGTGGGGATAGCAATTGCTTAGGCTATTCATGCCTTTGTAGTGCCCCTACAATGTAGAACACGAGATTTGAAGAATGGAAATGAAACGGGTTATGCAGTGCACGGATGGACCTGAATCCGTGCTGTCCAAGTAGAATTCGAGCGGCTTAAGGGTAATCCGCTCGTCTTGCAGGAATCCGAGCGTCTGAGGAGGAATCCGTTCGTCCTGTTGAGCTGCAAAAATCAAAAATTTGATCTGTAACAGAATCCGAGCGTCCCACCTGAGAAGACGCTTGTCTGATTCTGGACGCTCGTCTTAAGGAGAATCCGCTCGTCTTTTTGCTGCAACACTTTAAGAAAATTTCCTGTAAGAGAATCCGCTCGTCTTTTTGAAAAGACGCTCATCCCACATAGCAGAATCCGCTCGTCTTCACCGAAAGACGCTCGTCTTGTGGCGAGTTTTCCTGAAGCCTATTTATGCAGAATCCGAGCGTCCCGTGCCCCCAGCCGCTCGTCTTCCCCTGCTGTTTTGAAATTTTCGGGTATTTTAAACCCCTTCCCTCATTCATTTCACTCTTTCAACATTCAAACACTACCCATAAACCCCAAAACCCTCATCCTCTCCATCACCAAAAACAAGATTTCCTCAACCAAATTCAACAAAATCAAATCAAAACTTCCTTACAACAAAAATTAATCACTCCTTTTACAAAATCAATTGATTCAAACACCAAAATCTTCAAACTTTTGAATCGATTTTTGAGATACAAAGCAACATCCTTTCATCTCGAATCGATTTGAGCATAGCTAGAAATTGGAGATTTCAACCTTTCTTTGGTGTAAATCAACAATGGCAAGAACTAAAGGAGCAACAAAGGCACTCAAGGCAAAGGCACTTTCAAAAAGGCAACAACTCCTTCAAGCAAAGAAAGCTTCAAAGGCTTTGGTAGTTTCTAGTGCAAATTTGGAAATTCAACAACATGATCCCCCTATGGAAGCAATAACATCAACAACTCCGGTTATTGCTCAATTATCCGACTATCCGGAGGTAATTTTCACTTCCGATTCTCATAGGGATAAATTTGTCCATTTTGCTAAGAAAACCATTATGCCTACAAAATTCATTTGTGATAATGCCTTGACAAAGTTGGGTGTTCTTGAGCAAACCAAAGCCTTCTTTCAGGCCATGGGATTGGGTAAATTGTTTACCATGAGAGAATTGACATACCCCTCCCTCACCTTGGAATTCATAAGTTCATTGAAAGTTACTAAGGTGGAGACTAAATAATACATCGAGTTTCGTCTTGCAAATGTGAATAGACGCATCACCTTCGATGTTTTGAGTAAGATATTAGGCCTTAGTGATGCCCCGTACTATCATAAGATCCCCGAAAAGTATGACCCCCCTCCTCTTTGGGAGGCAATTTTCGGAAAGAAATTTGTGAGCTTTCATGCTTGTCGTGCTCTATTAGTCCACCATCCGGGCATTAGAGTGTGGCACAAGGTCATTGGAAATACTTTGATAGCGAGAAACGGCACTAATCATCTTACCAAGCTCGATTTTGTTCTTCTTGAGTCGGCCTTGAACATAGGAAGGAAGTATACTAAGCCATATAATGCTCTAAGGCTTTTGGTTGAAAGATGGCTTAATGTCGATTGTGGCAAAGAGGGCACCGCTTTTATTGTGAATGGAGGCCTAGTTACCTATTTGGCCAAGCACGTTGACCCAAACTTCAACAAAGACAAAACTTATGTAGCGGTCAAAGGAGGTCATCTCATTGATATGGACGCCATGATTAACAAGTTTAAGTGGGTCAAGCATGATCCTCTTGACACCAACTATGGGTGGCTAACCAATGAAGCTAGATCCTTCTCCTTGCCTTCAAAGATTTGCCGATTGAGTGTTCACCGAACAAACTACCTTCTTCCACTCTCCAAGGAAGCTGAGTATATCATTCATCAACAAAGAGGCGAAATCGAAGAGCCTTCCTCCTCCATTGTCACACCACCCTATCCATTCAAATATCAAGAGTTCAAACCCAAGGATGTTGAAGTGGGAAATGATTACTTGACCCTACTCATGAGAGAAATGCACCAACAAGCATATAGTGATCGAGTGGATGCCTACAAGGCCCAATATCCACCCCTCCTTCATTTAGCTAGGCAAGGACTACTTGATCCATCATGTCCTTTGCGTAGTTGGGCGGATAGGGAGGTTTTATTTCCAAGCACATCTAGTGGTGAAAGACCGGGTGGAGAGGAGGATGTTGATGTTGAAGTTGTCGATGATGAGGGTGGTGATGAAGAGGTAGGTGAAGAACAAGAGGTTCAAGAGAATGATGAAGAAGAAGAGGCTCAAGATGAGAAAGGAGAAGAAAGTGAGGAATATCAAGGAAGTGAAAGCGGGAGTGGAGATGATTCCACTTCTATGAAGGAAAACGTTGATAATGATGATATGATGGAGGATTAGCAAACCTTGGAGGCTCCTACACTCTTATGGTTTGTCTACTTCTTTTGTTTTCTTTATTGTATCTTGATCATAGTCTTGAGAGTCCTAGCAACACGGAGGACTAACACCTTGGCTCCATTAAGGTGTTCTTTTTATTGTTCCCACATGAAAAATCCAAAATGACAATTTATTGTTTCATGCATTGCATTCCATGTGCATAAACTCCCCCAAAATTCAAGACATTAGAAATAATGTCTATTTTGGTTTGGAGAAGTACATGCATACGCATCGGGAGGTAATCTAAATTACGCTCTCCGCCATAACAAAAACCCATGCATCATGTAGTGTAGCTTAGTATAGTTTGCATTTAAGTTTAGAAATCATGCATCATACTTGCATAATTTCCTATCGTATTGGCCATTGAGGACAATGCCCGTACTAGTGTGGGGATGGGAAATTCTAACTTGACTTTTATTCAAAAATCCAAAAAAAATTAAAAATTTCGAAAAATACAAAAAAATTGAAAAATTGAAAAAATCAAAAACATGTTCATTTCCTTTGTAGTGTAGTCTTGTATATATTGTGTTTGTCTATCCTTGTTCACATTGATTGACTACGCCACATCCGAGACATGAGGATATTGAAGATCGCATGGTATGATCCTTCCAATATCCTTTTTCCTCTTTATGTTAATGACTATGTGGCTTTATTTTTATTGATGCGATAAAAACAATGTGAATTTAGGTCTTGCATTTAGATTATTTGGCATATTAGTTGGTGGAATCATATGCATTAGGATGTATATATGTTAGTTGCATCATGGCATGTAGTTGCATGTTAGATAATTTTGCGAAACCGTCTATTTGGGAAGCTTGACAAGTGTATATAGGCCCTAGTAGATGCTTTTTTTCTTAAGACTTTGCTTGTTAGAATACTTGTAAAACACCCTAGGATGTGTCATGCTAGTATCCTTTGACCCATGGATTAAGGCCTAGTCAAGAGTACCTTGTGGTGTGATAACTCCTTGGCTACCGTTTATTCCAAGGTGACGCTTGAAACCATGCAACCATCATTCATCCATGTTCTACCATACATTTTGTCATCAAAGGGAATGGGCACAAAAAGAAATTGTTCAAATTTGAGTTCAAGAGAAGAAAAGAAAAGAAAAAGTTTGCAAAATGCATCAAAAGAATAGAGGAGTAACAAAAATACAAACTCCTATGCTTCAAATATAAGGCACCCTCGTTACTAATTGGGGTGACTTTGAAAATGTTCAAAAGAAAATGCAAAAAGTTGAAAGTTGTCAAGTATTGAAATGCCAAAAATCAAAAGAAATGGCAAAAAGAAAGTGTTCTCAAATGTTACATGCCACAAGAAATTGGGAGGAAAAACAAACAACAAAAGCAAACTCCCAAATGAAACTCAAATACTATTGATCCCTTTATCTATCGTATCCACTTTTGTGCATGGTAGAGAGGGGACGACCCTTCTTCTTGTCTAGGCAAGAGGGGGAATTCCGCGATCCTCCAGTGTTTCTAACACCATAGGGAGGTTATTCTTGACAAAAGCATTTAACGATTGAGGACAAAGGTACCCTAGCTTGACACAACTTGGAGGTGATTTATTGGTATCCTTCTAGGCTTAGTAGTTTGAAGAAATTGCATCTATGAAGGAGTGTGTACCCTTGAATTGCTTCCCCTTTAGATAATTTCCGCCACTTAGATGAGGAAAGTGGCTATTCTTTTGTAGATGCATCCATTACTTGTTTTGTGTGCTTTAATGATTGGATGTGTCGCCATTTTGGCAAGACCCACCTTGCCTTGCAAGAAGGCATCCTACCTCATGGTTGTCTTGTTGTGAGTTGAAGGGGCAGAGTGAGACCCGCTAATTGTCTCATATAGGCTATGCTATTAGGTTAGTTTAGATAACGGCCCTAGTTTTTGTCACCTCTTTACTCGGGACGAGCAAAGGTTCGGTTTGGAGATATTTGTTGTGACCATTATTTGAGCGTATTTAGTCCCCGAATTGGCCTTGTTCCCATGCTTTTTAGTGCATATTTAGGTCATTTATTGTCTTTAGCCCTTTGTTTTGCATATTCTTTGAGGTTTTGTTCCCTTGGTAGGAAAGGAGTGCAAACCTTGCATTTTCATGGCAAAATAGAGCTAAATTGATTAAATTCAATGACCAAGCATCAAAGAGAAGACAAGACTAGAAGGCCTTTGTACATATTATAGTAGATGGGCAATGATGAGGAAAGATCCTTGCATCTCCGACAAGATCCCCAAGGATTGTTGGAAGAAGGAAGAAGAAAAGAAGAAAAGAGGAAAACTGACCAAGAATCCGAGCGGCTTGACCCTCGAGACACTCGTCCAAGAAGGCCCGAATCCGAGCGTCCGGCCATAGAATCCGCTCGTCCAACAGCCAGTCAATCCGCTCGTCCCGCTGCCTTGGACGCTCGGATTGTGTTACGGCAACTTTCCATTTTCTTCTTGTTCTATTAAGGATGCGCATATTTCGGAAAGACCGGCAAAAAGGAGACCGGCATCTCTTTTGAGAGGAGCGATTCCTCAAGGACTTAATCATCATTTAAGCCCTTAGTAAACCCTAATTTATGTACCTAATCCCCACTATAAATACCCCATTAGTCTAATTAGATAATCATGTTCTTGTTATCAATCTCTAGTGTAGTTTATATCATTCTAATCTCTTCTTAATCTTGTAATCAACTTCTAATCAAGTCTTAATACAAATCTCATTTCCTTAATTTCTCTTTTATTCATCTTTTATTTTGGGTAATTGAAGATTATTTGGGTTATTATTGGGAGATTGACAACCTTCCAATCATTCATCAAGTACTTCTATTATTCTTTGCTTTATTATTGGAATCATTAGTAGGTATAATTCTCTTAATCCCTTTTTAATTATTGTTAATTATCTTCATTTATTCATCATGTTTTGCTTTGTTAATGTGATTTACAACCTTGTTAACATGTCAAAATTGATAATGAGTGAGTAGTTTCCTTAACTAGGGTTAATGGGTAATTAGGGGAAACCAACATGGGGGATGATTCATGCTTAAATTAATATGTTTTCATAGTTTATTTGCTTGCTTGTTGTGATCTCAACTCATGCACATGTTATGTTTGATGAAATGCGAGCCTATGAATCCTTGCATTTTTTACCCATCACTTACCTTTTCAATGAGACTTGTAAGACATAAACCAACTCGAGTCTCATTAGACCATGCATGTAGTTGAGTAGGGAGGATTAAGTCGACTTATAGGTGTTGTACAATCTAATCGATTCGGCTCCGGGACCCAAACCTTCCTAGGATTGTAAGATATAAACCAACTCGATCCATCACAACAA